>NC_143508.1:44190000-44493750 GCF_051622355.1 Phaseolus vulgaris | reverse complement strand
GGGTTGAAAGGAGTGAAGCCGTAAGGAGTGGAAGAGTTGAAGAACTGAAGCAAACGAAAGAAGAACTACCCAAAATGAGGGAGAAATCACGAGAAGAGCAACTGACACCAACAACAATTGTTACTGGCAATCTCAGGTACTATCTAGACGCACTTTGTACATACAAGTAGAATGAGAAATTAAAAGATGAAGCAATATTGAAAATCTTTGGTATTTCTTTAACTCTTTACAAATTCTTTTAAACTTTTAATTATTATTTTTTCAGTGAAAAAAATGAATGAACAAGGACATCTCTCTTTTCATTCCGAGAGCAGTGATTATAGAGGGACAATCATCACTGATCCTAATATGACGAGATTTGTAGTGAGAACAGTTAGTAGAGATTCCTATTACTTCCTAGATACTTACTATGGCAATGGGATGACACAACACCATGAAGTTCAGGATCAAACCAATCTTGATATTGGTGTTTCAGTTTCATCCAATGTAAGCCACACTGAAATTGGCATCTCCTTAAATTTGCCCGTGGGGATCTATGATGTAATTGTGGAGGACAATCCTTCATTCCTTGATCATCATAATGATATGCGATTGGACATTGACAACATGTCATATGAGGCAAGTCTATTATATGAATGTGGATTGGGTATGAGATGAAAACTTTAATTTTTTAACTCTTTGAAATTCCACAACAACAGGAACTTCTTGCGTTAGGTGAAGGGATTGGCAATGTAGGGAGGGGTTTGTTAGAAGAAATTATTGCAAGACAAATGCAGACAAAAACTTGTCTACTACCTAATAATTTGGAGGAGCATGAAATTGATCTTTGCGTAATATGTCAGGTATTATTTTATAGTATGTAGTATTAGAAACTTGTTTTACTCTTTCTCTTACTAATTGAAATACTTATGCATGATATTATATGATTTCATAGGATAAATATAAGAACAAAGAGGAGATTGGAATTCTTCAATGTGGACATGAATACCATGCAGATTGTATAAGGAGATGGTTACATGAGAAAAATGTCTGCCCCATGTGCAAATCAACAGCATTGACTATTGGATAGAAGCGGAAATAAATTCATTGTTCTTGCATGCACAATTTTGAACTACTTAACATTGCTGTAATAGTGAATTGCCAACTTGGGCATTAAAACATAATACAAGTTATTCTTAGTAGATCAATATGGAGTAGTGTGAAATGTACGTCTAAATAAAAAGAAGTTTCAATTAACAAAAACAAATAGATATTTTGTTTAATACCATAAAAGAAAAAACATTAAATTATATTTTTTATATATGTCAGAAAATATAATATTTCCAATTTTCCTTTCATTATTGAATTTCTATTGTGACTGACTATATCGGGAATATATAATATTTTTTTATGATTACAAAAATTTATTGCAAATAGAGAATCAAAGAATAGTTTTCATGTATGAGAGTGAAAACAAATACATAAGAAGGGAAAAAAAAAAGACAAAGACATTGTCTTCTTCTTAGTTATCCTTTAAACAAATAATGTTTTTATAGAGCTCCCCCTAAATTGATATATTCTTCTCTTTTAATTTCAATAATTTCCTTAACCTATATGTTTTGAACTTTGTCTTTCTCTTCTTTTTTAAAAGTTATCCTTCATTTCTCCCAACAACTACTCTATTCTTCGAAGTTTATCCTTTTCTCTCCCTTAAGGATCATAAAAAAATATTGATCTTAGTTTAATATAGGATAACTTGATTCCCACAATGTGTTTGATTTTTATAACCCTACACAACTTAATAAATGTATTAATTACATAGAGTATAACATTGTCTGGTCAAACAGTTTGTAAAATCTACCATAGTTATTTTTGTTTTAATGAAATCAAAACACTCTATTGATACCCCCTTAGTAAAAATATCATCCCATTGATGATTTGTCTTGACAAACTTTAATTCAAATATATTTTTCTAGATATAATCAGGAATGAAGAGATACCTCACCTCAATATGCTTAGACTTAAAGTGTTGGACATGATTTTTGGATACATTGATTGCATTAGTTATGAAATCTAAGAAAAACACAAGGAAGACTTGAATTTTATTTAAAAATTTCTTAGCTACAATCTAGTTCATAATTTGTTGTGTGCGAACTAGTACACATAACATTGTTGGAGTAACATACAGGTCAACAAAAGTCAAAGAAAAATAACCTAAAGAAAGTTAGCATAGTTAGTTGTAAATGGGCCGATTCAAGTCCCACCCATTTCTTTAAACTATTGTTTTACGGTACAACTTATTTAAATTTTTTTACTAAAAGAATAAAGTATTTATATTAATATTTTATTATTTAATTATATTTGAATAATAGTTTAAAACTAATTTTTATGAGTTTACATTTTTTTTAAAAAAAATATATCCAAGTATAATTTTTTAAATATTTTTATCTTATGTATTGTAATTAGTGCATAATATATTTAATAAAATCAAATTTATTATATATGTATAATGATTAAATACTATCTTTATAAGTTGTCCATGTTGTAAATAATAATTAATGGCACCAAAATCATATAAACAGTCAAATATTTATAACTAAATTACCATCTTTATAAGTATGACCAATAGTGTAATTAATAGATTAATTAATCCTTAAAGATGACCAATACAATTTATCTAGAAAATATATTCTCAAAATATACAATCTGGGTTCCTTTTTTTGAACATAGATATTTACAACATTTATATTAATTCTATCTTATTTCATATTATATTATGTAAGACATTTAATATAATATATAGTTATTTCATGTAATTAATTATTTTATCTTTAATAACTTTCTATAAAATGTATATTTTATAATGTATTGTTGATTTAACTATTTATTACTTTGATATCTCCTTTTTTTCTGGTCACTTTGTGTATATTTATTGAAGAAATTAAATTAGTCATAAACTACTTTGTCTCTATGTGTATATTTATTAAAGAAATCAAATTAATCAGTAAATGGAGGGGAGATATTTTTCTTCTTATCCTAAAATACTTATTTTAGGAATAACTCTCTAAAAAGTTAGATACTAGTATCAAACTCATGGATATTCGTTATTTAGTGTTAGATATTTTTATTTACATTTTAAATAAATAATAAAAACAAATTATCAACGAAAAAATATTGAGAATTGAAAAATAATTTATGATTCAATATTACAGATTTATGTTTTTTAATTTATACTTATGAAATTAAAGTTTTTTATAAAGAAATTAATTTCTTTAAATTAAATTTGTTTATAAAAAAAATAATTTCTTTAACCTATTGTTTTATGGTACAACTTATTTAATTTTTTTTTAAAAGGATAAATTATTTATATTAATACTTTATTATTTAATTTTATTTGAATTATTGTTTAAGGCTACTTTTTTATTTGAGTTTGTATTTTAAATATTTCTTAAAATATTTATTTTAAATGTTTTAAAAATATATCCAAGTATTTATGGATAGATGCATGCATAATAAAATTTGTAGATTTGTGAGATTAAATTACACATAACCTACTTGTTAAGAATATATTAGAACATATGTATTAGTTATTATTGGATTTTTGTTAGATCACCCATAATTATTTAATTCAATGTTGAAAATGTTTATTTTTTAGCATAAGAGGTGATGTTGAAAATTTCACATGAACTGAGAATATGCAATATACAATTCTCACTTACTAAATTAGAGATCTCTTTGGAGACTAAAAAAAATTGGTTTCTAAATTAGTTTTATTATTGTTAAATAGTTTCTAAATTGGTATCTAATTAGCTACCAATGTTTTAACTACCAATTATTTGTATTCTAAATTTGGTAACAAAAACTTTGGTAGCTAATAAGATACCAATTTAGAAATCATTTAATAGAAACTAAAAAATAAATTAGTCTATAAAATAGTATCTAATTTAGTTACTATAACAACTAGTTATTATTTATCTCTAAAATTAGTTTTTATTTTATGATTTTTCTAGAAGGTGAATTTCTTTATATAAATAATATAACTTGCCAAAAAAAAGTAAATATAGCTCACTTAATTGTTATCTGTACTCTAAAATACTTCATCATTTAATAATAAAATTACTATAAGTGATAATAAAATTACTATATGAATGAAATAGAAGCACTGATAAAATAATTATATCTTATGTATTACTATTAGTGCATAATCTATTTAATGTAAAACAAATTGAATTTACCTTGTGTATATATAATGATTAAATATAAATTGTCCATCTAAAACAATAGTTAATGCACCAAAACCATATAAATATAAACGGTCAAATTTATAGAATTAGATTTTAAAAATTGAATTAGCTTTAATGTAAAGATTCCCTTTCTATTACCTTGTCATGAATCCATTTTCCAAGTAGATTTACAAATAATAATTAATGACATAAATATGAGATAAACTAAATATCTAGAATTAGATTTTTAAAATTAAATTATCTTTAGTAATTGCTTTTAAACTTTTAATTATTATTTTTCCAGTGATAGAAATGGATGAAATGAATGAATAAGAACATCTATCTTTTCATTCTCAAAACAGTGATTATAGATAGTGATTATAGATGGGACGAACATCTCTAAACTTAATATGTCAGAGTGGTTGTGAGAGAAATTAGTATAGATTCTCGTTACTTATTAAATCACTACAATAAAATAATTAAATAAAAATTAATTTTAAAAACAAAAAATAATTAATTGTTATAGTGATTAAATTAGAGACGATTTTATAGACTAAAAAAAATGGTTTTTAAATTAGTTTTAATATTGTTAGATGGTTTCTAAATTGATATCTAATTAACTACCAAGATTTTTGCTATCAAATTTAGAAACTAAAAAAAAAATAGTTTTTAAAATGGTGTCTAATTTAGTCACTATAACAACTAATTATTTTTTGTCTCTAAAATTTTTATTTCATGATTTTTTGGTAGTGGATGCTTATTATTACATGGGAGTTCAAGATCAAACTAATCTTGATATTGGTGTTCCAGATTCATCCAATGCAAGTCACATTGAAATTGGCATCCCTTAAATTTGCCCGTGGGAATTTGTGATGTAATTGTGTAGAAAATTCCTTCGTTCTTTGACCATCATAATGATATGCGGTTGGACATTGACAACTTGTCATATGAGGCAAGTCTATGAGGCAAGTCTGATATATGAATGGTGGATTGGGTATAATATGAAAACTTTAATGGTAGATTGAGTATGATATGAAAACTTTAATTTTTTTAACTCTATGGAATTCCACAATGTGTTAGGTGAAGGGATTGGCAACATAGGGAGGGGTTTGTTAGAAGAAAGTATTACAAGACAAATATAGACAAAAAATTATCTACTAGCTAATAATTTGGAGGAACATGAAATTGATCTTTGCATAATATGTCATTATTTTATAGTATATAGTATTAGAAACACGTTTTACTCTTTTTCCTATTAATTGAAATACTTATCATGATATGCTATGATTTCAAAAGATGAATATAAGAATAAAAATAAGATTCTCTTTTTCCTATTAATTGAAATACTTATCATGATATGCTATGATTTCAAAAGATGAATATAAGAATAAAAATAAGATTGGAATTCTTCAATGGGAACATGAATACCAAAAAGATTGTATAAGGAGATGGTTACATGACAAAAATGTTTGTCTTTGTCCCATATGCAAATCAACAATATTGGCTATTGGATAAAAATGTTTATCCCATGTGCAAATCAAACATTTTTATAAGAGGATAAGGAATAATACCATAAGAAAAATTATAGTTTTTATATATGACAGAAACCTAAATTATAAATATTTTTACAAATTTAAGGATAGCGTAAAAAGTAGGAAAAAAATAATAATAATAGAGGGGTGAATTGTTTTAATTTTTCCATCTTTAGAATCATGGTGATGGATCCTGAGCAGTGGGAATGTAGATAGCAGACACAATATTGCTAACATGAGCATTGAACCCACCAAGAGCACCAGCCACGGCTGAGCCAGTGAGGTTTCTACACTTGTCTTCAACACCTTATTCACCACTGAACTCTTTAATTATGGCCTCACACACCACCACCTACTTCAATCCAGTTTGCAGCTGCTGCTTTCTTACTGCCTTCAACCATTCAACCATGGCAACGAAAAATGCACATATATAGGAACCAAAATATTCATTCTCCATTCATATGAGATTTTTTTTAAATCTCAAAATAATAAATTGCTTAAGGAAACCAAACAATACCTCATTCTTTTACACATTTTCAAGCTTCAATAAGAATTCCAAGAGTTTCACTATTATCTTAGTCCTCAAACTGAAATTTTGTTCTAAGTAAGCCAAAATTTTCTCAACCTTCAGTTTCTAACGCAAAATTTTGTTAAAAGTTTCCATTAAAGCTTTTAAAAATAACAGAATCTTACAATCACTTTCATTTATAACTCCAATACCTGCATAACATTCAAAGCTTCAAAAAGTAAATAAAGAAATAAAAACAAAGTAGAAAACAACCACATCTCTACACGTTTATTCGTTATTGCAAGCTATAAAAAAAAATATAAAACTCGTGCATCAAATCGAAAATAGGAATACAAACCAACGGTGTCGAGCGCTCAAAGAACTAGATAGAATATGCAAACCTGATAGAAAAAAAATGTGGTCGATATCGAGAAAAGACGAAATTGAAAGCAGAAAACGAAAGGGGAATCGAAAGGAACTAATAGTGTTACGAATATCGGTGGCGAAAACTCAAGGAGAATTTGGAGAAAATTTCATTTGGGGATTTTATCTACATTTATTTGTATAATAATGGTATAATTACCTTATTCGTCCATACATTTTGGGTCAATAGTCAATTTAGTATAGTGATTTTTTAAAAAATCGACTTGGTCCCTATATTTTTTTAAATGTATGCAAAATGGTCATTTTTGTTAAGCCGCACCAAACGGTGTCAACTACTGCTTATGTGGCAGAGAGAAGGGGTTATGGGTTTAGTGTGACGTGTGAGGTGTAGTGACGTAGATGGTTACATTAGTTTAGTGAAAATTGAATTGGGGTTAGGGTTTAGGGAATTTGAATTAGGGGTTACGAATTTTTAATTGCAATCAAGGTTGAGGGTTTCTGAGGTACGCTATTGTGAGATGCGATTGTGAGGTGCAATTTTGTGATTCGATCCCGTGGTTAGATTGTAAGGTGCGTTTGTGAGGTGTGATCCGGTGGTGTGATCCGGTGGTGTGATCCCGAGCTCGTGAAGTGCGATTGTGTGGGGCAACGTTTGTGGAACCCGAAGGCATTGTTTAGCGTGGTGCAGTTTTGTGGGTGGTCGTTTCTAAGGTTAGAACTTTTTGACTTACTTTCAGAGTGGTTTTGTTTGTGATTACTTTGAGAAAACATTTATAGAGTAGTTTATGATGTAAGGTCCACCATGTGCAAGATTTTTCTATGTGTGGTCCAACATTTGGTTTCTGGCATAACATGTGGTTCAACATTTTGTATGTGTATATTTATATTTTACAGGGATACCTTTTATAATGTCCATATCATGGCAGAAGGTTACTTTCAGCTTGTGGTCCACCATAGTGGGACATTTTGTGATGCAAGATATGTTGGTGGTGATACATCAACATGGTCATGTGAGGTGATAGATGAAGTTACTTTGAAATACTTGGCATCCTAAAGGAGATGGGGTTTTTAACAGTACAGGACATGTGGTATTCATGTGGAGGTTGTGAAGAGCTGGAAAATAGATTGGATGTTCTGGTTGATGATCGTGGTGCAATAGAAATGCTTAAAATTGCAAATACATATGGTGAAGTTCATTTATTTCTAGTGCATGTTGTTTCAGAGGCAGAAGTGTTGTTAGCTTTAGGTGATGGTATGGAAATCGAAGGTGTCGTTGAGGATGGTGGGGGTGTGGAACCCGAAGGTGTTGAATATAATGTTGAGGATGGTGGTGATGTGGAACCCGAAGGTGTTGAAGCTGATGTTGAGAATGGTGTTGGGGTGGACATTGGTAATCATCATGGTATGTAAGGTGTGGTTGAGGAAGATGATGAGGAGGACGAAGGTCGTGGTGGTCAGGGTATTGGTGCGCCTATTTATGAAGACATGGAATGTGATAATGATGGTGTTGATGATGATGGTGGGCATGTGTCAGAAGATTCTTCTTGGTTAAGGGAAGTTGAATTTATTGAAGGTGAAATTGAAGTTCAGAGTGAGGGTACTAGAGATAAGGGTGAGGGTACTAGAGATAAGGGTGAGGGTGAGAGTGAGGGTTTAAGGTTTAAATGTGAGGTTAGGCATAGGCACAGAAGGCATGCCAGTAATCCTATAGAAGGTTTAAAACCAAATTGTACAAATGATTTGCAAGATTTGGATGCCGATGATGATGAAAGTGAAGGAACATTTGTGCATGATAGAGAGTTGTCAGATACAGAGTGGGAATCAGAAGAGTTAGACATCAAGGACGAATTTGAAGATGGTGAGGAGGATATCAATACATGTGGTAAATTTCCATCCTTTCAAATGCCAAAAAACATGGCAGATTTTTCCTGGGATGTGGGTACCTATTTTACAGAAAAGGAAGCATTTAGAGATGCCATTAGAACTTATGATGTCCATTCAGGGAGGAACTTGAAATTAGTAAAAAAAATGATAATTTGAGAGTTCGGGTGTGTTGTATTGGAGCACAAGGACAATGTGAATGGTTTGCGTATTGTGGGTTCTTACCCTCAACAAGATGATGGCCGTTAAGAAAAGTAAATAATGTACATACCTATGCTAGGCAATTTAAGATTGATTTGTTGAGCATTATATGGTTGAGTGGGATGTTGGAGAGTTCTTTAAGTCAGAATCCAAAATTGAGAAGTAATGATGTAAGGAATAAAGCTGTAAAAAAATGGAACACAAGTATAAGTAAGTCAAAAGCTCAACGGGCAATGGCCATGGCGTTGAAGAATGTTCATGGTTCATATCAAGAGCAGTACAAACGAATTTATGACTATGCAACTGAGCTGATACGTGCAAATTCGGGGTCTACAAAGAAAATGAAAGTTGAAGACATGAATGACTTCAAAGTTTCATACTGAAAATCAATTATTAGAAAAATTTCATTATAAATTTAATAGTTGTAACTCAAATGAATCATTTTCATTTATGTTTTAAATGGTTTATAATAATCAACTTAATTAGTTAGTAGAGTTTCTCTATGTCCCCTAGATCACTTTTATCCTATTTTAGAAATGACTCAGAAATACAAGGCCTAAAGGAAATCCTATTCTACCTTTTTACAATTTATACAAATTTTTACAATCTAAGAGTTATAATGTCTTTTGTAAAGTTTGAAAGTTGCCTCTGCTCTTAGTTTTGGTGGCTGAACGACTGAGGATGGTCCATCCACCATTCCTCATTTTCATAGAAGAGAAAATATAAAAGAATATTTAGATTGAGAGATGAAGGTAGAACAAATTTTTAAATGTCACCAGGTTGATCATGAAAGGAGAGTGCCCTTAGCTACATTTAGCTTTCAAGGACCATTTATGACTAGTGGACATCTTTATTGAAAGACCTTACGGTTCATAACCCTTCAATTAGGTATTGAAATGAACTTAGGGTTGCCATTAGGAAATCCCATGTGCTATCCTACTATGATAAGGAGTTGATGTACCAACTCCACAAAACTTCAACAAAAGGACATAATTATAGAGGAATACAAGCAGAAAATTGAGTTACTTATGTTGAGGGCAAGAATAAGGGAATAGTCTAGAAAAACCATTTTCAAATTCCAAAGTGGTATGAACCCTAAGATATAGGATAAGGTTGAATTGTTGTCATTTAATGATTTAAATGAACTAGTTTTTTTTTTGTGTTAGGGTAGAAAAAAAATTAGAATAAGGTCTACCTCTAGGAAAAACTATCCTAGCAGATCATATTAAACCCTGTGAGGATGTGCTTGAAGAAAAATGTGTATGAAGTTGAACTAGATACAAATATAATTTTTTCCTCTACAGAAAAACCAAATGAAGTTTGTTTGAAAAGGAAGAAAAATAGGAATCTAGAAAGGATGAAGAATATCTTATAACCCCCCTACAAGCCTAGTTGAAAAGAAATCTTAAAAGGGGATTGCAATACTTTGAACTATTCTTTTCCTTTAAATCATGATGCTTGCTTTTCTTCACAAAAATCTCAAAAACAACAATTTGTGAAGTTTTTGCCTAGCTTGAGCAATGAACAACACAAAGTGAAACAAAAATATTTTTGAAAATGACCCTATTTCTTTACATAAAAACTTTTATAAAAATAATAAAGGGCTTTATTTCTTTATTGTTTTCTATTGTTTTAATTTTCTTTTAATAAAGAAAGTTATCTCATGTTTGTTTGATGATTATTGTAGATTGATATTTGACCCTGGAGGAAAATAACAAATAAACAGAGGTTGTTAAACATCAAAAAGATATGAGGGAAAATCCTTCTCAAGAGGGAGGGAATGATGGATACCATCCAACCTCAAAACATTTGGCTAAGAAGATGAGACCTTACTGAAGAGTTTATAGAGTCTTGTTCTTCTTCTTCTTAGCCTTGTGAAAATTGTACATAGTAGTTAGGAATTACTTTTTAGCCTTGTATTTTGGGCCAAGTAGAGTAGGGTGTAAATAGGAAAAAAGAATAGGGTGTAAATAGGAAAATAGGGAAGGAATGGCATGAAGATCCACATGTCCTCTCCTCAATGGAGAGGATTCTTCTCCAATGAAGGCATGTCACTTGTTACTCTTCCAATGGAGAGGATTTACGCAAATAAGGAGGTGACATTTTTCACACTCTCCTTTGAAAGGATTTTGAGAAACATCCTCCTATAAATAGGAGTCTCTTGTACATGTATTTTCAACTTTGATTTGAGTATAAATTGTTGTCTAATTTTTGAGACATTTCTACTTATCAAAGTTCTCTCTAGAGTTTTCTTCTTGCTAGACACATTTTTGGACTCCTCCTAGTAGTGTTAGTCCAACGTCACTCTAGAAACTAAGTGTTGGCCTAACCTCACTTAGATTGAACTCATAATTTTTATCTCATCTTGAAATTTTCAACACTTCTTACATGGTTTCACTATCATTCAACTTTCGTTGAAGAAATCATATAAAAAACATCGAAGAAGAAGATCTACACAAGAAGCATGCAAGGCTACAACTCTGGATTGCATTATATACTGTGTGGACTTGATATACATCTGTATTTTGCCCTTCCAATATTGGTAATCTTCTCCTGAAAATACTGAAGGTCTTGTGATGGATGTTCCCTCTACTACAATTATTTATGCCATACTTGTTATGTTACATTTTTTCCTCTAAACGATGACATGCGCTCAACCCTTTAGAGGTTGAGCTTTCATACCAACTTTGAAAATAGGAAAAACACAAAAAGGGAGGGTTGAATTTTGTTTTTCAAAAAATTTTGTGCATGTTTTGCGAATATTGTCTCATAGGGAATACTTAGATTATAGATTTGTAAATTGTTTAATTAATTAAAGGCGATTATATCAAATGCAATGTATTAAACAATGCTTTTAACTTAACAAATTTACTTATATAAAACATTTGGTTATGTGTAATACTACAACGACCTTCCCTCGTTGTTAGTACAAATAAAAATAATTTTTATATTGGTTTTTCTTACTAAATAAACTACGTCAAGTTCTCATTCAAGTGAGTGAGTTTTAATAAGTTGACTACTATTGCAAAGTACACTACAATATTCTTTTGGCTCTGAGTTAACCCCTTGAGTATTCTTGACACAAGTCATTATTGGCTCAACCGAGTATTTTTTAGGCTTGTAGCCATTCTTGACTAACTCCTTGAGTATTCTTAACACAAGTCGCTTCTAGCTTAACCAAGTAGTTTTTGGGCTAGTAGTCACTCCTAGCTAAATCCTCGAGTACTCTTTACACAAGTCACTTTTGGCTTAACTGGGTATTCTTTGGGCATGTAGCCATTCTTTGCTAACCTTTGGAGTATTCTTTAGACTTGTAGCCACTATTAGCTAACCCTTTGAGTATTCTTGACACAATTCACTCCTAGCTTAACTAAGTATTCTTTACCAAACAACCACTCCTGACTAAGATGAAGAGGTTGTATGTAGGTTTATGATCACATTGAAGCTTGTTGGAGAGGATAATCTTAGAAGATGAATGTAAAATTTGAATACTCTTTCTTTGTTTGTTGATTGAACCTTACTAGTTTTCTTTTATGAAGCTTTAGATGGGCACAAAGAATTTAAGCAACATTTCAATACTATACAATGTGGTCTCTACCTTCTTTCTTTTCTTTTTTTCTTGGAATGCTTTATATAAGTTTGGAGGAAGATCATCACTGTGAATCAGTTCTCGCCCGTTTAATCAACCTTATTTCTTTTGCGCATACTTCTTTCGAATGATGAGCTTCCTTGATTGTGATGCATTAAATTCACTTTGTACAACATTAAATACTCAATTCTTCTTAATGTAATATTCTAGATAGTTGGATTAGGTTATCTTTCCTTGGGTATCCTTGGCTTGGTTTTGCCTACTTATGCTTAATCGTATAAGGTATATATATATATACCCTTTCTATAGTTGTTAATGCTCAATGCTTGGGAAGATCAGAAAAGAAGTATCTTTAGCTCGAACTCTAAGAGATCTTTTGATGTTGAGTTTAGCTTATGCTTTTAACGAATCTCTTTTGCATACGAACATTCCCTGCAACACATAATAAATATATAAATATTTTTTGAAGTATGAGGTTAGCTTAGTCTATGTGTGTAGCTTTTGGTTTCTTATGCACGCGATCAAAAGTGATAAAATAACATGATCGTTTTTCAGATGAAATACATGTGTTTTGCATGATTTATTGTTTTCCTAATGAAATTGTCTTATAGATGAAGTATGACCATGTTTTATACTCAGTTGTTTTTATCACTAAATCAAATTCCCAGGGTATTGGATTTTTGCCTTAAGATATTGTCTAATCACTTGTTATACAAAACTATCATCTGAAGATTTATCATTAAATAATATTTACAAAAATCTTTTTAAAAATTAATCAAAACACAATTCAACCCTCCCTTCTTGTATTTTCTATTTTCCACATTGAATTTGTTGAATTAAAATCAATGGCTTCTCAAGCTTCCTCAACAATCAATGTTCTTCCATGGAGTTGAGTTTCCAAACACCTTTTTACATTAATAAAGATCATTCCAACCTTCTTAGGTTTATATCTTGATGACCGATGACTATTTTAAGGCAAGTGTATCGTGTCAGAAGTAATAATTTGTCCCTAAGGACGAATATCAAACCCACAAGGAACAATTGAATTATCAAGTATGTAGGATGTTTGTTGTGTATGATTGCAAGAATGTAAATCAAGCAAAGCAAAGATTTGTTGATTCAATTGGGAAAATTGGGATTGGGGTTCATCCTTCTTGCTCTTTTGTATTTTGAAAAGCATAATAATATTCTATCCTTTGATTGATAATGATAGCCATATAAAATTTATTTATATTGATTTCTCGCATATAAATTTATTAAGATAGTCTCTTAAATATCAATTCGTCGCATATTTATAAAAAAATTCTTATCCTTACGATTATATAGCAATTAACATTTCAAATCTATTCCTAGCATTCAAATATGTTAAGTATTATCATTTAGGTCAGAAACTCAAAAGTACATTTCAGTTAAATTTAAGGATAAAAATCATGGTAAACAAGCCTTACGAATAAAATGACAATACCAATCATCAATCAAGAATAAAATATTATATTTAAATATCACCTCAATACATAAGAGTTTGAACAGATTACTCCCAATCTCAAAGGATAGAATTAGTCACTCATGTTGGCCATTAGAAGCATGGAAAGCAAGAAAAGAAGATCCAGGATGTTTCTCCTTGACGGCTTCCTCCTTTGGGGTTTTATATCACCTCTTATTTTCCCAATTATGTCTAGGATTGTGTCTCACGCCTCATATTTAACCTAGTTGGGTTTTTGCTAAGTGACTTCTTGCCTAAACGTGATTGGGCAAGCCTGAGCGAGTTGGACAAGAAAAAATCCAACCTCTTTGGGGTGGTCTCACCTAGGTGAGATTGAGCTTGCTTAGGCGAGTTCCTCTGGAAGGCTTCTGGCTTAGGCGAGTTTGGGTGATTGTTGGCATGATCTAACTTTTCCTTTTTATCTTGTATATTCTCCTTTAGCCCTTTCATCTTTATTTTACCCTAAAATCCTGAAACTAACACAAATTTGGAAATAAATTGTTCTTATTCATATTATAATCAAAAAATATGTAAAAAGGTTCAAATTCATAAATTAAGGGTTAAACTATAGTTATTTAATCAATAAATATCGATAAATGCTTGTATTTTAATATGAAATATGACACTTATCAATGACTAACAAAAGTTTTATACAAATATATGCAAAGTGTTAGACAATGATAAAGGAGAAATGTTAGATATTATAAAAAGTTTGGATGAAGTCTAATAGATGTTTAGACAAAGACAATTGTGAAGTGTCATATGAAGATAAGAGAAGCACTAAATGAAGATACATGTAAAGTGTTAGACAAAGTCAAGCAAAACAATATATGAAGATGCAAATATTAAATACACTAAAGTATTATGAAGATCAAACAACATAAATAAGTGAAGTAGACAAAGTATACACACGACTTCTAAAGATACAATTTAAATTGCGAAAATCATCTACTCGTTTTACATATTGACTCACATGTCCAAAAGAAGATTCCGACATAGTGGATCAACGTTCTAAGTTTGTATGCTCATTTTGGAGTTGTAAGTATTACAAATGGATTCGCACAAAGAAAGTTGTCATGTTCCTAACAACAATGAATGATGCAAACAAAGGTGTCAATATTGGTAGAAGGATATAAGAGAAAACATGAAGCGAAAACATGCAACCTACAATTGTCCTTAACCAAATGTCTAAAGTTAAGACCATATACAAGACTCTACACGAAGTACTTATGTTGAATGCAAAAAGATTCAAAGCTTCTAAGTGATTGGATATTATATCGTCGACTATATGACTCTAGAGAGAGACTTTTATTTCACATGTATGAGTTTAGTCTCTAAAATAAGGAGTGTCTATATTTAATATCTTTTTTGTGATAGTTTTATTGTAAACACTTTAAACAACTTTTGTTGTAATGCCGAGAGTTACATCGTGAGCTCCTAAAAAAAAAGAGGGTAAAAGCATGTCAAGGTTAAACTAATCTATAATGGCCTCAACAACTCATGCAAGGAGATTTGGTTTTACTTGACTTACATGGATTATTTTAGTGTTATTCCTCTTTGGGCTTGGTCATTTCTTTCGAAAATTTTACTTCATTATTAGATAATTTTTTATACTTTCCACCTTAGGAGCATTTAATGTGTAAGGTGCCACTTTTAAAATTTCGATATGGCATTCTCTATCCTTTTCATGTCTAGTTTGAGAGTAATTATGCTCCTATCATTAATGGAGAACTTCATGACCAAATGTTGAGTGGAGATAATAACTTTAACTTTATTTAACATTCATTGTCTAATAAAAATGTTATAAGATATATCGACCTTAACCAGTTGTTTTCCAACTTTTTTTATTGGTTTCTAACATGGTGAG
Organism: Phaseolus vulgaris; assembly: GCF_051622355.1. NCBI lineage: Eukaryota > Viridiplantae > Streptophyta > Magnoliopsida > Fabales > Fabaceae > Phaseolus > Phaseolus vulgaris. Next base: position 44,478,103 of record NC_143508.1, on the reverse strand, counting down.
CACGAGCTCCAGTGATTTAATGAAGTTGAAGTGTAAGCTAAATTTTTTAAAAGTTTATTAATAGAGTAGGTCAATCAAACTATCATAATCTATGGAGTTTTTTTAACTCCCTAATTTCTTATGTAGGCCATCATTATAACGAGATTAACTTCCTTCAATGAATCCATCATATTGATGATACATATTTCTTATTGATCATGTTCTTGGACTTATTATGTTTTTTCTATTAAAACTCATATTATACATCACTTTGAATCTTGACATATCAACTAGATCGACATCCTAAAGTCCTTTAATCTTTTGACATAACATGAAAAATAACATATAAAAAAAGGAATTAAGAATACCTAACATGAAAACTTTTATAAAAAAAAAGGAATTAACAAAAACATGAGGATCAAACCAAACCCTTGTTAACATAAAAAAGAAACACCCTCCAAACATATTAAAGAAAAAAAAAATTAGGAAGTTCATGCCTATTTTGAAAAAAATATTACACTAATAACAAGAGGTAAAACATTAAATCATTTAAAACAAATTTTATTATCAACCCCAACATTAATTAGCATCTCCACACAATGATTGCCTTGACAAAAATAAGAAATATCTTAAACTTCATTTTTTTTTATCGGCAATGAATTAATAAAATAAAAGAGACACTTAAGGGTGTCCTAACCCTTTTACAAACTAATATCTACCTTAAGAAAACAACAAAAAGATTATTACACATTAAGACCAATCCTAACACCTTTGCTTGTTATAACTAAACCCGCATACAAGTTAAGGTCTAATTCCTAACTTACCACTGGAACTCAGAAAATATGCACAAGTAAAGAGACTAAATGCTTATAACAGCAACCAAATCCATTACTTAAACTTCATATGTTGAATAACCATTACTCTACTATATCTCAATAACCAAAACTACATTTGTAATCTGAGTATAAAAAAAAAAAAGAGAAGAAAAAACTTATTAGAACTTCTTCTAAATTAATGTGGACAATAGTGAATTTTGTCTTATTGAATTCATATGGATCAAACAAATTAAATTAATGAATTGTGACTTTTTCACTTCTGTTGTACTTACAAGTACCATAATTCTTTTTTTCATAATTTACTTTTAAAATGTCGCAGTTTTTTTCCCTCTTCCTCCCATACTTTTTTTTTTTTTTATTAAACGAACCACTTTATTTTGAACCTAGATTATTTTAAGGCTACGTGAATCCGTAAAAATTCTCCATGCTTATGTTATCCAAACCAAAGTATAAAAGAATTATAAATATTCCAAACAAAAATATGAACATATTAGCTTTAGCTAACAAAATTTATTTTAGGACTTCAACATCAAACCTAAAGACAAATTTTTCTAAGTAAACATGGGGACAAAGAAAATGTAGCCTTTAGGTTTATGGAGTAGGGTTTTAGGATTTATTATTTAAGAGTCAAGGGTTGTATTTAGGACTCTAAGACCGTTTATAATTAAACTTATTTTACACTTTAAAAAAATTTAACATTTCTTAAATTATTCCATTATTACAACTATTTTATTTATTCATTAATTATTCCATCACTTAAAATAGAAAAAATAAAATAAGTTTAATTCCAAAAGTGCAAAATAAAAAATAAAAAAAAGTGAACCAACTTTATTATAATTTTAAGAAACTAAATTCGTCATACTAAACACAACTTCAGTTCAATAAAATTATATTGAAATCGTGTTTAACAAAGCATAATTTCATATTTTTTATCAATTAAAACTAAAACCGTTCTTTACTCACACACGATTTAAGTGTGTTAAATTTATTCATAATAAAATCATGTTTAAGGTATACAACTTCTTCATTAATTATTTTCATATGGATAATTTTGAGCATGACTTTGGTTGTAGAATCTCGTACACAGAGTACGGTAATAAAAAAAAAAAATTTTACTCATGAGAATTTGGATTCCAAATTGCACCAAATTGAAAAAAAAACCTTTATTTAAAGATAATTTTTTCTAGGTAAACATGAAGACAAAGAAAATTTATCAATTAATTACTATAAATTAAAATTTATTAGTTATAACAATTAGTAATGGAAATTGAATTATTTATTTATTTTAAAAAATATCTCTTTTACTTTTTGTATTTTTATATTTATTAGTAAACTTTTTTATTTTATTATCTGTAAATCTATTCATGAAAAAATTGAAAGGATTTTTATTGTATAATTATAATTAATAAAAAATATTTTATATCCATTTTTACATATTTAATTTATTTTTTATTTTGATAAAAATTTATAAGTATTCTTATTATATAATTGTAATATTATAAAAATCAGTATATTTTTTATAGTTATAATTTTATGCATACAGTCTTTTATAATTTCAATACAAAGTTTACTAATATTTTTTAATGAACTTTATCGTAATAAGTATTACACAATAATTACAGTGTAGAAAACATAATTAAAACTTTAGTAGAAGCGAACTTGAGAAATGAATCATGAAAAGCCACGGTTCAAGGACGGGTGTATCAGCGGTTCAACCCGGTCCAGTTTTGAAATCTGATTTGCATTGCAGCAGTATTTAAAACGAGATAGTACACACTGAATTGAAGCAAAGCTACCTAGTGAGTGGAGACTTTATTTGCGTGGTGGAATGACTTGAGAAAGACTCGTTTCTTTCTTTATTTCTTTCTCTTTCTCATAACATTTAGCGTTTCTCCTTTTCGTCCCTTGTTGCAATTGCAGCTGTTCCGCGCGAGGGTTTTCCGATACGATGACTATCGAACCCTTGGATTTGCTTCGCTCCAATCTCGCTCGGGTTCGGATCCCCGAACCGACGAATCGCATCTACAAGCACGAATGTTGCGTTTCCTTCGACTCTCCGGTGATGTTTTTTTTTTTTTTTTTCCTTCGTATAGTTCTGGAAATTATGAGTTGTTGTTTAAACCAGCTTCGTCTAACGCTTTCGATTGTTGTAATTTGCTTTTTCTTCTCAGAGTTCGAAGGCATTAAGTGATTTCTGATATGCGCACTGTTTGTTTAGTTAACTTTTGTTTGAAATTTTTTACATTAGTTTTTGTGATGATTGTTGAGTGGTTGTTTAAACCAGCTTCGTCTAACACTTTCGATTGTTGTAATTTGCTTATTCTTCTCAGAGTTCGAAGGCATTCAGTGATTTCTGATATGCGCACTGTTTGTTTAGTTAACTTTTGTTTGAAATTTTTTACATTAGTTTTTGTGATGATTGTTGAGTGGTTGCTGAGACAGGGGGAGTGTTGAGAATATGCTCGTGGTTTTGTTGTTGTTTTCAGGATTGAGAATTTAAGATGCTAATGTGACTGGTTTTTTATTTCTCTGATTGGAAACCATGGATATTTTTTGTGAGTGACAGCGTGGGAAGTGATGAGAATATGCAAAGTGGTTTGTGGTTGTTCAGCACAGCAGCATTGAGAATTTTTTATGTTAATGTCAATAGTTTTGAATTTCTCTGATCAGAAATGATGGATGTTTTATCATGTTACAATGTGTTTACAGCTTCACAATGCGGGATATTGATGCTCGGTGCTGATATTTTTTTTTGATGAATTTTAGAGGTCGGAAGGTGGTTTGTTCATCGACATGTGCACTTTTCTTGCTTTTGGGAAGGATTTTGTTGGTTGGAATTACGGGAAGACCGGTAATCCTGTCTATTTGCATTTAAAGCAGACTAAGAAGTTAGTTCCAGAAGACAGGCCTTCTAAGAAACCTACCCTCTTGGCTATTGGTGCGTGAGTCTTTAAATCATTTCCTTCTAGGTCTTATTTTGTTAACCTGCATCTCTGATGAGCTTATGACAATTTTGAGTTTGTTTACCATCTTTGTTCAGTTGTTAAACATGACTTCTTTGTTTGTCATTTATAATTCTTGTTTGTCACACTGGGGTATATAGCTCAAACATTCTAGGTATTGGTTGTGGAGTTATCACTTTGGCAGTTTTGTAAAAGCTAGATCATTATCCATTCCAATAATTTGATTTTTTGACAAAAATCTGTTCCGTTTTTGTTACATAATTTTATCTCTCTTACTAATTTGTAGGTATTGACGGGGGATTTGATAATAATGAGCCTGAGTATGAGGAAACTCATAGTGTAGTTATATTACCTGAGTATGTTTCTCTTCCATTCCCTTCTGTGGAATTGCCGGAGAAGGTACATATTCTCCTCTTTTGAGTTTTGTCTGTTTAATTCCCCTTTTATTATTTAAGGAGAAGTGGAATTCTATCCATCTTATCTATTTGCTAAAAATATTTTAGGTAAGGTTGGCAGTTGATGCAATCTTACTAGCTGAGGGTGCTGAACGAAAGGAGGAACTTGCAGCTTGGACTGCAGATAAGAAACATGTTAGTTCCTATGCAATGAATATACAACAGATTGACAATGGTGTTGTTATTCCGCCGTGTGGGTGGAAATGTGCTAAATGTGACAAGACAGACAATCTTTGGCTAAATTTGAGTGATGGAATGATACTTTGTGGGAGGAAAAACTGGGATGGAACTGGAGGAAACGACCATGCTGTTGAGCATTACCGGGAGACAGGCTACCCTCTTGCTGTAAAGCTTGGGACTGTCACTGCTGATCTGGAAGCGGCAGGTGATGCCTTCTTGCTGAATATAGTGTTTTGGCTTTTATATGTTATTTATTATTATCATTGGCTTACTTGTATGAGTGCAGTCTGTAATTGTGAAGGAAATTATTATACCTAAATATATGGTTAGCCAAAACATATCATTGAAACTATATAATCTAAATATGCTCTATGCTATAGATGATGGTTATTTTTCCTGTGCCATGTGCTAATTATGGCTAATGTATTGTGGCAGCTCAGATGTTTTCTCCTATCCAGAGGATGAAAGTGTCTTGGATCCACAACTAGCCCAACATCTGGCATTTTTTGGCATTGACTTTTCATCGCTACAAAAGGTTAGTTATTTATCTTCTAGTGATATATGTTGAAGATCTCACGTCAACTATGGATATGTCCAAATTATCATATATAAGTTGGTGCAAATCTTCCAAACATGTTTTGTGAGGGAGAGTTAGGCTTAAAGTTGACTTTCTAATGTAGTAGGACATATCCTAGTAAGGTTTACTAGGCCTATTGTGCCACCTATTATCGTGTCTCTATTGGACCTCTTACAAATATGTAGGCAAATCCACGAGATGTCCAGTCCTGTGATGCCTTAGAGAGGATTTGGGCATAACATATGTGAATAATAAAATTTACATAAAGAAGCATTTGCATAACATGTTATTTTTCATTATACTTTGACGTTCCCGAATCAACAATACAAGAATAATCTAAAAGATAAACCATGTAACTGGACATGAGTTACAAAAGGAAAATACAAAAAGATTATTTTCAAAGGAATAATTAAGCAAGTTGGAACTTGCATGAAAACTCAAAAGTTGCATCATATATCATATTGTATAATTCACTCCTGAGCCTGTTCATCTGGAATATGTAAGACTAGGTGAGATTAACTCAGTGAATGGTAAAGTAATGTATAGTAAATGAACTTAACGTTAAACATTTCATAAGTTGATATTTCAAAAAAAAAAATGAAATAATATGTCAAATATAAATGTGTACATGGATCTAACTCAACAAATAATAGTGTGACTTTACTAAGGAAACTAATTGGTTGAACGTGAAAAGAATGAGGAGAAAAAGTGGTGGAGAAGCAAGGAAAGAGGGAAGAAGAAAGAATCTTGTGTTTCCTTTATGTCTTAAGTTTAAGGAAACCTTTTCTCTCTCGATCATTGTTGTTAAAATCGCGGTTTAGATCGAAAAAATCGCGATTTTATGATCTTTCATGCTAAAAACGTGCTGGATCGGTGCCTGAATCGTTTTCTCAATGGATCAGCACGATCCGACGATCCAGAGGTTGGATCGGCGATCCATGGGCCTCCGCGATCCATGACGCGGCCCCAAAAAACCCTAAATTTTAAAAAAACCTAAAAACCCTATTTTGAGTCTCAGAAACCCTAATCCCAAAACGCAACCCTAATTTGAAGAACCTGTGCCTCTGTCGTGCCATTTGGGCCGCCGCCGCCGTCCACGCTACCCGCCTTCGTCGATCGTGCCTTTGTCATTTGCCTTCGCCATTCGCGCCTTTGCCTTCACCATTCACTCGGGGACCATTTAGTTATGTTATATATTTGAACCATTTCATGAATTATATGAGTCTATTTTTAATTATCTTATGTATAGTAACTCGGATAGTAACTCTTCCGAGTCGAGTTACGATCCCCGAGTTACGATCTTTTTTTCCCTCTCCGATCCGCCTACGAGTTACGATTTTAACAACATTGCTCTCGGTTCTCCGCTCTGTTCTTTTCCAAAATACGAAAATAAAATAACTTAGGACTATTTATACTCAGTTGGCTATGGCCAATCTATTGAGTGGTTTGCTAAAAATTGCATTGCCACCACCTTTAATCTGTTGAGCAAATTCACTCCTAAGAGTAAGGTTAGAAAAAAGGAATTCAACAGGGAAAAAGCGCTTAATGGACTAGCTCTAGAGACAATTTTAGGTGTAGGACTGATAATGGCTGAGTGAATAAGAAAATGGTTAAGCCGATTTGGCCTCCATTGAGCGAATTTAAAAATGGTTGAGCTGATTTAGCCTCCATTGAGCGAATTTAAAAATAGCTGAGTGAATTTGGAAATGGTTGAACGAATTATGCAAAATAGCTTCCAAAGTCTTTTCTGCTTAATTTTGCCAAGCGAAATCAAAACGGCTGAGCAAAAATTCTCTAGTGAAGACACTTTGAAACTAAGTTTAAAAGAGACTAATTTACTCTCCTACCTAATACCCTAAATAAGAATTTTGGATGGTACAAATCCCACATAAATTAAAGATATGTCCTAATTATAGCATATAAATGGGTGCAATTCTCACTTTACAAATTGATATTGTTGAGTTGAGTTAGACTCAAAATTCACTCTCTTATTTTGTATTTTTTTTTTATTTTCACATGATACTTTTCCTCTGATAGTAGTTGTTACTCATGACTTCTATGAGACTTCACTTGTCACACATGCACACACGCACACCAACAACCAGAATTATATTCTTATATGAAATTTCCTTCCTTCATGAGATGGGGGGAAATGGATAATATTTAGAATGCAGCCTGCGAGTGTTTATTTTTTAGATGTAAAGACACTTTTGTGATATTTTACAGCTTAAGGTGTATTTAAAGAGTCACTATTTTTTCCCTATGTATCTGGTAGACATGAGGTCTATGGAAACATATTTTTGTAATGATATCCTACATTGGACCCTTTAGTGTTTTTTTTTTTAAATTCCTACAAGTATTAGTGATAGTGTTGAGATTAGAAACTTGCCTTATAGATGTAGGGTTTGCTATTTAAGGCGAGTAAAACATTTACTTGCCTGTAGGATACCTACCTATAAATATGAGTATTTGGGTTTTTTGATGTATGCCTTTCACATTTCTATTATATATATTATATCATTCCAAACAACAAAATTTGAATAGTAACATCACCCACTGTTTGGAGGCAATACTTCTTTTGATGGATGCTGTTTATAAGTAGTGCTGTGGTTGAATAAGCTTTTGTCTTGTTACTTCAATAGGGTGATGTAAGAGTGTACTTACATTAACTAAATATTACTTGACTCTTAATTTTTTTCAAATGTCCCACTTTCTTATGTTTAGACTGAAATGACAACTGCTGAAAGAGAACTTGATCAAAATACCAATTTTGATTGGAATCGAATACAAGAAAGTGGACAAGATGTATATCCAATTTTTGGACCTGGATATACAGGATTGGTCAATATTGGAAACAGGTAGAGTTGGTCTCTATTATTTGCTGCTTATCATAAAATACTAGTATGACACTTTTATATTACGTCTTGTTTTCTTGCAGTTGTTACATGGCAGCAAATATGCAAGTTGTATTTTCAACAAGATCCTTCATATCACGGTCTGTGCATGTCTTTTATTTTCTTGCAACTGTTGGACGTTGTTTGCATTTACTTCAATTTCTGTTATTTCATTCTTAGGTATTACTTGAGCCAAAGTCTAAAGAAGGCATTTGAGATGTCTCCTGCTGATCCAACTGTAGACCTAAATATGCAGCTGTAAGTGCATGTTTGGATATTTTGTATTTACAAAAGCACATAATCAAAGTCATAGAACTTTTGGCGAAAAGCCATTTTGTGTATATAAATTAGCAAATCATAGTGCTAAGTAGCTAGCTTTTTTAGTATCCTCCTCCATAGACTTCCTGTCAAGGTGATGCTATTCCAAGTACCAAACCTAATTAGGCAATCCTTGATTAGTTTCTTCATACGCATTTGTTTCCGAAAAAGACTTTGCTCATTCAACACTACATTTCATCACTGCCAATGCAGCACTTCTGGCTCATTTAAGATTATACTCGAGACATCTAATGCATTATATTCAGGTGATGACCTAGCAATACCTCTCACAATCCTTCATGAATGATCTATGTTTGGGGGCTTCAACACAATTCAGCTACCCATTACGTGTCAAGCATGTTATGACTCATGCATATCTATAAATTTTCATATGCATTTGTATTTTTGATTCATGGAATATTTCATAAAAAATAAAAATTTCATTTGTTTCAATGTACATTATTTAAATTTGTAGTTGCACACAATAGATATCTGATTCCTTACAGAAACCAGAATGGTTGCGGGTATATTGTTTTGATAACATTTGTTTAATTGTGTATATAGGTGTTTCCTCTTATTATAATTTGGTTTTACTGTGGAAAAGACGGATTTGATAGGTTATTTTGTGTAAATAATTCAATGTGTGTATAATAGTACTTGTAAGTTATAGGAGAACTTTTGTTTCCTCCATGAAAGAAAATGTATACGAGAGGAGGTTTTCAAGGCGGAGGCCTCTCTTTTTATTTAATATCATTAGAATTTATAGAAGTTTAGTTATAGTTTCATTTATTGTTAGTATTAGAATTTATGGAAGTTTAGTTATAGTTTCATTTATTCTCAGGACAAAATTGGCTCACGGCTTACTCTCTGGCAAATATTCTGTTCCGGCATTTGAAGTAGGCCCCCTTAACTCAGTAAATATCAATTGAAAATTTGTTTAGAGTCTTTGCTAATTATAAGTTACTGTTGTCTGGCATACAGAATGATGAAAAAGAAAAGATTGTAACTTCAACTACAACTGCTGTAAGCTTTCTGGCTCTTGGTGATTTTAAAATCCTTACTCTACATTTATCTTAGTGATTACAGAATTTCCAAAATTGATTGAGTACTTATTTCAATATTTTCCCTTTAGGTTTATGTGCTTTAGTGCTTTCCTAGTTTTTTTTTATGATTATTTTTTGCATGGCATGAACTTTAATTAGGATGGGTTTTTTGTGTTGCTATGTCTTTTGGTTGAAGTTTTCAGATAATGTTTTTACATATCCTCTTTCATATTTCTTGTCTTGATGCATTTTCTTTGCTCATTTCTTCTGTCTGCCCATGTCCACTTCAAACATTAGAAACAAGAAGGGATACGTCCACGCATGTTTAAATCTGTAATAGCTGCCAGTCATCCTGAATTTTCGTCTACGCGGCAACAGGTGTGTTTAGTAACTATTTCCCCCCTAACTATGCATTAATGATATAAGTATTTGACATTTTTCTGTTTTATATGGCAAGTTATTTATGAATTCTTGGATGCAAACTTAAGGGGCCATCTGATTTGGGAGTTATTTTTCTGTTTTAATTTATTTATTTTTCATTATTAATTACGAAATGTCACCTTGTTTTCACTTTGTTTACAATTTTCAAAGACTGGTATATGAAACAGTGATAATAATAAAGTTAAAAATGCAGCGTAAATATCATTAATGCTTCAGATGTATCTTTGAATCATGTTATTGATTTCTTACAATTATTAGGGACTAAATCCATAAGAGCTATAAGGTAGACTACTATTGGAAACATATGCAAATATTTAAATTATAAAGGTCGTTTAAAACAAAAGGAATGCAATTAACTATGAGAAATTAAGCACTTTGTTCCCTTTATAGTTGAATAAGGGTGCATAATACACAGGCAATGGAACATATTTGTTGATCCTGAAGATTGAATGATCTGATAAAACATCAATTCCTTTGCATCAAACCTAACCACAATATGTGCTTGCATTTAGCATTAAGCTTTACATGCTATATATAAGCATATTATCTTTGATATCTACGAACAATTGTTATTGAATTTCCAAGTAGCAGTACACTTCCCATTATCTTAACATGAAATAAATTCTTCCTCTCTTTACTTGAAAGTGTCTCCTGAAGAGAATGCAAATTAAAATTCTAGTTGTCTTTATGGGAACTCTTTATTTTCCCTACACCATTTATTGCCCAACATTTGGTGCACCAATGTTCTTGGTAATGTGCGAGCAATTGATAAAATTTATCACTAATTCACAATCCTCAGCTGAAGATTGAGGCTGTTAAAAACGGGGTTTAGAACAGCATGCCATAGTGCCATGGTGTAGCTGGGTGGCCCCTGGCAGCACAGTTTAGTCTCGCAGCCGTAGCAACCCAACTAGAGAGGCTATAGCAGACTGGACAGCATTGCTACTAATTTTTTGTCCTTAAGCCATGTTGTCTGTCTCCTCATTTGTGCTTCTCTTTGACATATCGACCTTGCCATCTGTGGCAGTGTGTGGTCAGTCTGCAGTTGTTTGGCAATTTCTGCCATTGTCTAGGGTTGCAAATGTTTTTGAGAAAAGTTGGTTAGAATTCTGTGAGGTGATGGTTGGATAGCTGGAGTGAGAAAGTGGCTGAGGTTTTTTTGTTTCTTAGTCCGAGAGGGTGTCGTGCCTGGCTCCAAATTGGGCCCTTCCATACCCAAAACCGTCTTAAAATTGGGGAAATGGTACCTTTGTTTTTTTTTTAGTATTAATTATACTTCTGTAAAACTATAAGATACTTTGTAATGTTTAAGAGTATTTAAAAAAATATAGAAAGACATTAATACATAATTATATATTATTTGATCATATAGTAGAGATAAACATGCAGCATATAATATATATAATAATAACAATTATAGGTATTAGAATAATAAATATATATTATAGTAACAATAATAAGAAATTGAATAATATATATATTTATATATTGAAAAATTCGAATAGCAGTCATTCCACTATAGCTATCGGGTTGGCTGCTATGTTCTGCAATCTGGTATTTAAAACATTGGTTCAAAATATCTAGGCTATTCTTATTCTAATTGTCCAATTTATTGTTGAGTCAAGAATGCATTGGTACTTTTTGAGCATCTTCTAGGTGTTGATCTATAGAGTTATATGGTAACTTTATACGAATGCTGCAATTTTAGCATTTTTTAATTATTTTGGGTAGAAAAGGGCCAATGTTGACTATTATATATTGCAAAAAATTTTGAAGAATAAAAGACCAGGTCATGTGTGATATAAGCAATCAGTTTATTTTAACTATGTCTTCAGGAACCAACAGTTCCTATGCATTTCACACCTTTCATAATCCATGCATCTCTAAAATTATATGAAATATTTGGTTCAGCATTGTAATTAAAATAAAATTGTTAACGTCAACTCTTAAAGTTAATTTTGAACAACAACTAAAACTAACAAGCTTTTTATTGGGGAAAATTATTCATTACAAAGAATATATAAAAGTATAATAAATATTTTCTTTTCCAATAGAATATTTTCAGTTATAGTTGCATAAAATCAACCCTTAGGATTGGAGTTAACCTTTAATAAAATGTTATTTTTTATAAAAACATGCAATAAATTTTGCTATAATTTTATTTTCTCGTGTCTACTTTTCAATTCATTTTCCATCTTATATTTTTGTATTTTATGAGGGCAAGCCCTGTGTAGACTGTAAAGAAGTGTCTTGATGACTGGGTTGGTCATTATCTTGAATATGAAAATGGCCTATTTGCATATTTGGGGGAATGCTATGTAATATTACCCTTACTTCTCAGCAAAGCGAGGGGTCTCTGGTTCCAGGGTACATTAGTTAGTTATTTGTATTTTAAATTACAGTTGCAGTCATTATAATCTTAATTTTCATTATTTGAAGTCTATGTTAAAGGCCTATGAGCAATATTATCTCTGTTGTAAGACTCAACAATTTAAAACATTTTATATGATTTTACTTGTATTTTTGTAACTTCAGCTCTTGTGCTCATTTTAGCTTTTAAGGAAGACTAATGTCCATAATGTGTAAGAATAAGGTGTTCTGAATTTGTTTGTTCATTTTTCCCCTTAAGGTTTATCTGCTTTACCAGTTTTTTGGCATGGAACGATTTTTACATGAGATGAACTTTGAATAGGATGGGGTTGTTCAAACTTTCTGCTGTTCTTTGCCACATACTGTTCTGCAAGTTTCTTTTCTGTCTTTTGACTGCTTGATTCCAATTTGATGTTAGGATGCTTTAGAATTTTTCCTACACTTTCTTGATCAAGTTGAACGAGCTAATGCTGGGAAAACTGAACTGGATCCATCGAGGAGTTTCAAATTTGGCATTGAAGATAGAATTTTATGTTCATCTGGAAAGGTTACATATAATAGTAGGAATGATTACATTCTTTCTCTCAACATCCCGTTACAAGAAGCAACTAACAAAGGTGTGTATTTAGGTTACTAGCCTTTCCTTAAGTTAGAATTGAGATGCCTTCTGGATGGCAACTCAAATCTAATACTAGTTTTGTTTGAGAAATTTCAGAAGAACTAGAATCCTTTCACAAACTGAAACAAGATAAACTTGCAGAAGGAAAGGAAATGTAAGTTAAGATGCTCAGAAATCTTACTATTTCATTCATAAGTTTCTTTGAATGCTGCTGAGCATATTTATTCTGATAGAAATGCGGATGAGATTGTGCGTCCGAGGGTGCCTTTAGAAACGTGCCTTGCAAACTTCTCAGCTCCTGAGGAGATACATGATTTTTACAGTACCGCTTTGAAGACAAAGACTACAGCACTGAAGTAAGCATTCTGAAGTTTCTAAATATGTTAAATTGCAGTGCCTTGCTTGTTATGGATTTTCTTTAGTTTCGTCAATTGTTTACTAAGTCATGGACTTTGGTGAGTGATATAACCTTTGTTAAGAAGAGAGAAACCGAGAAGACATTTGATGAATTTAATGTATTTAGACCCAACGTAGCTGATAAATTTGTAGAGGAGAAAATATAATTGCAAAATATTCTGTTACTCTATTTTAGGTTAATAACGTAAATGTAGAATCAGTCTAATTGGTCAACAATTACTATGTCTACAAGATTCTAACATGTCTACAAGATTCTAACAGCCTTATTGTTAGAGCATTTTGGAAATAATCTTTCTGCTGAAACAACATTTATTCCATAGGACTGCAGGTCTGACCTCATTTCCTGATTACCTGGTGTTACATATGCGGAGATTTGTTATGGAGGCAGGATGGGTACCCAAAAAGCTTGGTATGTTTTGTCTTGATATGGTTATATACATTAAAAGAGTATGAGTATTTTCAGATCTTTATTTTTATGATTGATATAATTTGTTAAGCAGTTTTCTTCTTTCAGATGTGTATATTGATGTTCCTGATATCATAGATATCAGTCATATGCGCAGCAAAGGTCACCAGCCTGGGGAAGAGCTGTTACCTGATGGCGGTATGTGAGAAGTTCTCTGTTAAAGTGATATCTTAATAGAGTTTAAAACAAAGAAAATCAGATAGTTTGTTGCATAGAAGTCAGATTCACAGAAAGTGTGTCAACTAAGTTCAGTGTTATTGGGAACATGTGTCACTTTGTTTTTTATTTCTAAGGTCCCATTGGAACAGATAACACTATTGGACTTTGATTTTAAGAAATCGAGCTTATATATCGGGGGCTTACTATGATGTAAATATCAGCTCCCATTAGTGGTGATTTTACGTATGCTATTAATACACTAAATTAGCTTTTTAATGTTTTTTGTTATAATTATAGAAATGAGGAGTTAATCCTATATAGTTAGAAATATTGATATATTTATTGAAATAAGGAGACTCTATATAATAAAAAATATCTAGATTATATATGTATTAGGAACATTTTTATTTATTTCTGTATCATATTTTTGTTATTGGAAAATATCAAATCTTCTCTATTTATTGTGTTGATTCTTTTTTCTCAATATAAATAAAGCATTTGTGCTGTAATAGACGGTTAATGTTTCTCTTAGAGTTTAACATGGTATTTAGAGCTTTTTTCAAAACTACGTTGGCTCGTTATGCTCGCTGCGTCTGGAGAGTTTATTTCCAAACCTTTCTCACAAGTTTGCTTTCATTGTTTCCAGGCCCACTCCTTAGGTTTTTTGTTTTTTTGGTCTAGCTTTCTAAAAAAGTGCCTTCCAACACCACATTATCCTCTAGAATAGATTTTCCCATCTTTTCTAACCATATTGTTAGTATTCAGAAGAAGAACGAGTCTAACTCTTCCCTTTGGACATCCAAATTTGAGTTATGGTGAAGTGGATTGGGATACAAATATCATCTTTCTACCGGTCTGTTCCTACAAATCATTGTGAATGATGGATGCAGATTGATGCTCAACTGTATAGTGTTATTAAATCTACTATTCACACCTCACTCAAACATATTTTTGTCCCCATGAGATGTGTGCATCAGTTTGGAATGAGGCTCGAGCTCCTTATACCAATGACATGCATCTACACAAGGTGTGCCAAGATCTCTTAATAGTTCTTGCCCCTCAACATTGTGAGAGTCTTGTGTTTGCTTATCTTGGGCAACTTCATGTTGTCTAAGATGATTTTAATGAGCTTTTTCTACCATATGTAAATGTAAAGAAGGAACTTGAGAACTATAGTACATTCTTTATGACCTTAGGCCTATATGACTTATCTTAAGAAGTAGACTTTAAACTTAACACAACCTTATAAAATTGACTTGTACTTATTTATATACTATGAAGTCGATGTTGGATCTCCAACACCCCTCCCTCACGCCAAGGCTACCAACTTGTGCGTAAGACTATATATTTATGGGTGGTCTGATAGGATAAATCCCTTGGGTAAAATAAATACATAGGATTGTTTATTTATAGATGGAATAACATAATAGAATAATAGAAACTATAGGCTAAGCCTGTTACATTCAATAACTTGCAAAAAGAGTATGTGAAGAAGATGCAGGTGAAAGCCGAAGGCGAATGTTAGGGATGAAATTGAGGAAGACCCACCATTGTTGAAAGAGTTTTAGTTTGCCTAGGGTTATGTTAGCTGCGAGGGTGAGGCAAATATAAGAGTGAGTCTCAAGTCACCCATACTAAACCCATCACTCAACCTGTATAAGAGTGTTAGTTTGGGTTGGGTTGGGTTTGACCCAATCATAAATTAAACGTCACCTAATCTAATTGGATTGGGTTGGGTTGGATTATCTGGTAACCGGACCCAATGAACACCCCTAGTATCCTTAATCAAACTTCATGTGTTAATTTTCCTCAACAAATTGGAGTAGTCAAATTTGAAAACAGAGATCTTAGCAAAACTACTCAGATATTTCTCTGCGTTCATCTTCTTTGTCAGTTTTGGGGAGATGTTGTCCTTACAACATTTGTCCTTAATGAATTGGTATCCCACTGTGCTCTTTTTCCTAACTCCTCTCTAGATAGTCCTCCTCCACATTTTTGGTACCACGTGTTTTGTACATAATCTCACACCTGATCAAGATAAATTGTCATTCAATGTGTCTTCATGAGATATCATCACTCTCGAAAAGGGTATCGATGTTTCCCTCCTAATCTTCATGGGTCTTGTGTCTGCTGAGGTCTCTTTTCCCTAGATTTTAACAGCTTTGTTAATCTGTTTCAACTGAATATGTTCATATCTTATGACTTATGTTTATACGGAAAGATATAGTGGGTCCATAATTTTGTTTCTTAAGCACAAATTTTATCTTTAAATAAAATACTTGTGATGAATCTGATTATGCAACCTTAGTTAACTAACACATTTTGCTTCTCATCAGTTTTTCAACTTGTCACAAAAGGTCTTGCCTTTTCAGTTAAATAAGCAGTTACTTTTTTAAATGATCTCAATCTGAAAATGATCAAATCTCTTGGCATTGACTATTTGTGATTTACAGTTCCAGATGAGGAAGATTCAAACAAAATGTGGGCCAATGAAGAAATTGTCGCCCAGCTGGTTTCCATGGGTTTTAATCATCTCCATTGTCAAAAAGCTGCCATAAATACGTCAAATGTTGGAGTAGAAGAGGCAATGAATTGGTTGCTATCTCACATGGATGATCCCGGTATCTGATTTTTTATTTTTTTGTAGAACAATCTTTTTTGCTAGTGACCTTGCAGTGCAGGACTTAATGCTGGATGAATTTGTTTTACGTAGATATTGACCTTCCTATTTCCAAAGGTCATGGCTCTGAAACTTCGACAGTTGTAGACCAATCAAAAGTTGATACTCTAATTTCATTTGGATTTCAAGAAGAAATTGCTAGAAAGGCTCTGGTCGCATCGGTAATATTCTGTTTTTTTGTTTTTCCTCTCCCTTGTAATAGTAGCATAATGTTTTTGACAAATTGTGCCAGAATATTTGACTGTATAAGGGGAATCATTGTTCTGTAGGGCGGTGACATTGAGAAAGCGACAGATTGGATATTTAACAACCCTAATGCATCAGTCTCCAGTATGGATGCTACCCCATCAAATGCTGCATCCACTTCCAATGATGTTAACCTACCTGATGGAGGAGGGAGTAAGTTGCTTTCTCTTTCTCTACGAACCTTGTGGGTTTTATTGATTATTAACTAATAAAATAAGAGATGGTAATTATTGTGAATCATGATCATTTAATTCTACTTTGCTTTCACCACTCCTGAAAATCTTGCTGTTTTGATTTCTTGTTTGTGTAATCTTCATCGTTTCCTTTCAAGTTACTGCCAAGCAATAACATTTCCTTCGAGGGATTTAATGTAATTTTTAATAGGTTGGATGGGTAGGGTATTAAAATTGTGGCATCTTATTGTTTTTATTAATTTGACAATCTTATTTTATTGTTCAATCTTTGTTCCAGAATATCGACTTATTGGGATTGTAAGCCACAGTGGAACCTCTACGCTTTGTGGTCACTATGTTGCTCACGTTTTAAAAGATGGTAGATGGGTAATTTTCAACGACAACAAGGTTGGAGCTTCCATTAATCCTCCAAAGGAAATGGGCTATCTTTATTTCTTCGAGAGGTTTTAATTGCCGAATATACAGTGATAGGCGTTGAAAAAGGTGAATATTTCAACCATTAAGAGGCTCTGGACGTTTTTGATAGCGTAGACATGTCACCTACATCTGCTGATGTGATAATATTTGCTACCCTGGTCGAATCTTTTCCTCTAGTTGGCCGAATCTTCTTTTCTTGGTTGGTTCTCAGCAGTAATGAACCTTTGGAACATTACGTTTCATTCATCTTTTATACATTGAATGTTTAGGTATTCAAGTAACAATGGATCAACGAATTGTCAGTTCTAGGAATTCAAACAATAGTGAACATTATACAGCTTCATCTTTCTCATGTCTAAAACCAGTTTCTTTGAAAAGTTTATTACAACTTTCGTTCCTTGCTTTTTCACAATAACTTGAATTCTTTCTTTGGCCAAAGTATGTTCTATTTGAGTGTTATGTATGTCCTTCACCATGAGTGTGCCGAGTCCCCAAAGTGTTTGTTAGGAGCTCAGTAAGATTAGCAGGACAGAAAAAAAGCACTGAATTTATCACTAGTACTTTTGCTGTCATACTCTGGATCAAGTCTTAAGCTTTAAAATAACAGAAAGAAGACATGAACAGTTTTAGCTTAGAGCTGTAAACCTTGAAGATAAAAAAAAAAAACATCTGAAAGTAAAGAGCTACTTCATTTATTTGAGAATCTACTATAGATGCATTTTAGATACACATTTCCATAAATGAATAATCCTTTCATATCTTTCCTGCTTTTTTACTTTCTAAAATGAAGAACATATAGTGGTTTGGTCGGTAGCAAAAAGAACATAGTGGATCCGATTAAAGTGAATCTGATCAAAAGCAGGGGAGGGAAACAGAAGAAAACTATAGGGAAAAAACTATAAAAATACCGGTAAAAACCTAGGAAAATTAGTTCATATTTTAGCCAGACTAATGACAGTTTCAGTTTAGAGCTCTAAATCTTTGTTTCTAGCTAAGTCCAGGTCCAGTGACATCAACTATTCCATATGTAGCTGCTGAAGAGAGTTACGTTTTGCACCTCCATAATCTAAAATACCATCCCCATATTTTCTGAAAATCCAATTTTATCCTTTTAAAATTGTAATCCACTTGTATTCTGAACTGTATATTTATTTTGGAATATATCTTTTAGATTGGGCATCTCGAATACATTTTTTTTACAATAAATCCGGAATACAAAAGATTTATTCTATAACGCACAATCCAAATTAAAGTTGTTTAATTGCAAATGAAACAATTTAGTCTTCAAAACTACAATAGTGATTTATAAAATATTATCAAATAGAAAAATCAATTATACTTAAATATTATATTTAAAAAATAAAAAAATAAAATAAAAATTATATATAAAAAAACTGTTCATCTAAAATGAATTATCTTCTTAAGAACAAAAAAAATGTCAAAAGATGTATATAATTTTTTCAAATAAAATTAATTGAATATAAATAAATTTAGTTTAAAGTAAAAAATAAAACTTTAAAAAAAATCGAGGCTCTTACTGTAATTGTAATTATGGATCCCTCTCTTTTATTTATTTATTGTGAGTGATGTTGATAGCATTTTGTGTTTGTAGTGTGGGGTGTGATTTTAAAGTAATAAACTACATTAAGCAATAGGAGGAGGGAATGTCAAACGTTATCACAGTATTTTGAGTTTGTAATTATTCAACACTTTAAAAAATATTTATAAAATTTGTAATCATTGTAATTGAATTAATTTTTATTTCCTTAAATTTATTTATTAAAATTATTATTTTATTTTGATTCTATTTAAATTTAATTGTAAATTCTATTATATAGTTTTTTTAAATAAATTAATATTATAATCATAATAATGAAAATTATTCATAAATGTATTTTGACAATTAAAAATATATAATTTAAAAAGAAGTAATCAGTATATATTAAATATGAAAATATTTGTTTTAATTTCTTAATATTTATAATAATTGCTTAATAGATTATTTTCTTAATTCATATCCTTCAATTTTGTTGTTAGAAGATATATCATGGTTATACAATTAAGTACTATAAATGGATTAGAAAATGATAAAAAGTATGCGAAGCTTCTGAGATATTCTCTCACACTTTCCAACATGCAGTACACGTGCTCCGTCTGAATTACGTGAACACAAATTGCACATAAATTACAACACAACGTACCGTACTCAGGAGCTAAACGGTTTTATTATCAAGCTGTTTGAATTAAACTAGTGAAACTTAGATATGGATTTATTTAATAAAGTTCTTTTTTATTAATTAAAGTCGTGTAGTACATTTTGATATAATTAGGGGTAATAATTAGGTTGATCCGTTCTGTATTGATTAATTATGCATTATCATGTAAAATGTGAGTCGCTTAAAGCTTGGTTATTCATAAAAGATAATTTATGAATATGTGAACCAATTCGTATAAAAAAATTAAAAAGTTATTAAAATAAAAATATTTTAATATATTTATAATAGGTAGAAATTAGAGATAATTTTGTAATTTTTTTATTAAGATATTTCTTCCTGCGACTCATGAATTTTAAAATTTAATTTGTATAATATAAAAGGAAAATAAAAATTTGGAAGAGAAAAAGATATCCAAAATAGCCTTGAACAGCTATTTTACATTTTGAAATTTATAATAAATATTTTTACTTTTGAAATTCGAATTTTAAAATTAATGAGATGCGCAGGAAATATTTTTTGAAAAAAAAACACCTTTTTTATTATTATTATTATGTAAATTAGCGAATTCATTCGTCCCATACTTAACCTGCACAAGTTGCGAGTTGCACAGGTTGAGTTCGTCCCATATTTTTCATAATGGGTTGTAGGTTAACTTGTTCGGCATTACAAATAATAAAAATCATATTAGTATTATATAATTTTTTTAGACTAAAACTGTATCACGTTTCAACTACTTACTTTAATTTATAATCTTTTAAAATAAACTCCTTTTAATAATAAAATTGTCTTAAACGTTGTTGTCCTCTGTTGAAGAATAATGAATTCAAATCAATGACAAACTAAGTCAATAAGCAACATATATATGGCTCACAAACAGTGTTCACGTTCACACTGCTCTTAAAATACTACTAATTATTCATCAACCCTAAAACTTTTCATATAATGCGTAAATCTCCTAAGATATAGGATATATAAAACATCAAATAACAATCAATATAAAAAAATAATTAATCTCTATATTGATTAAATTAAATACTATTGTAAATATTAAAAAATTATTGATATTTAAAATGAATTTTATTATTAATAAAAATTTATAAAATAATTTTTAAATTGGTATCTAAATTAGCTATCAAGATTTTAACTACTAATATTTTAGATTTTAAATTAATTTCTTAAAGACTAACAAAGACTAATTTAAAATATATATAATTAATAATTAAAATTTTGGTAGGTAATGATTAAATACCAATCTAAATATTTGTTAATAATAAAAATTACTTTTAGATATCAATAAAATTTTAGTTTATAAAATTGTTTTTAATTTAAGTAAGTAATTATTTTTTTCTTTAAAATTAGTTTTTATTTAATAAAATATTTATTTCAATAATAAAATATTTGTTTTTAATAACCACTTAAAATGATTTAATTTTTAAATAATAATAAAAAATATAAAATAATGATCTTATAGAATCTGAATGATTTTAAAATTAGTTTTATGAGATAAAATTTAAACTTAATTTATATGTTATAATTTAATTATTGATGAGATCTCTAATAAATTAAATTAAATTAATTAGACATAGGAGATAATAAGAATATGTTGTAAATTGACTCTTGTTTTTAAATTAAAAATAATATTTACTTAAAAAATAAATAATTATTTTTATTGAAAATTTCATATCATCAAGTATAAAGAAATTCTTAGTATGCAAATGAATACATATTTTATTTTTTAAATCAATTTTGTAAAGTTAAATTAAACTTAATTTTAATTTTTAATAATTTTGATTAATGTTCTGTTATTCACGTGATGCTTATGTTGTTACTCACCACCTTCTTTTTAGTGTCGTGTCTGCGTAAACAATCCATAATTTGCCTCCATTCATTTCCAAAAAGCATTAATTCTTTCGTATACTTATTTGACTTATTCTTTTTTAAAATGTTAATATCTTTATCTATGTGCAAAAGGCATCATTCTAAATATCTATGTGCAGATAGTAATTTTATTTTCCTTAACTGTTAATTATTTTATGGTACACACTAATTAATACAGTGAAGAAAAATGTTATTATCTCCTTTTTAATACAGCTTAATAAGGTTATGTTTTCTACCTTAAAGTTAGTTACATATTTTCCACATTAAATTATCATTATTTTAACAATTTTATTACTTAAGTTTTTCATTATATTTTCTAATTTTCATGAATTTCATTGATATATTAAATATATAATGATATGTAAAAAAAAATAATCAAAACCATATCACTTTACTAATTAGTACCACAACTACCATTTTTTCTTCTTATTTTTTTTTTTATAAAAAAACTTTTCATGACATCACCATGCTACTACTTGATATATTAGTTAGGCTGATACCTCAAGTAACAACAATCATTTATCATCATATGAAAAAATTATTATTAAAAAAATAAAAAATAAAAAAATATGAAAAACTAGATCAAAACTCATATGTTAACAAAAACCATACATATGTAGACTATACCTATTAATAAGGAAATCTAAGAACAGATTAGATGGAAACTTATTATACCAATAAAAGAATTCTTTATGAATAAATGTTTACCATTTTCATTGGCAAGATGTGTGTGCAAATAAAAGATTATGATGAAAAGAAAAACGAGTGATAAAATGTAAAATGATAACTGAATAAGTGATCGAATCATGGAATTTTTCAAGTAACACGAATTAGGTTTCGAGTAAGAATAATAATTTTATATTTTTGAGTAATTTTTGGTTTTGGACTTTTATTAAACTTTGTAATTCTTTATTTTTATTTGTTTGTACTAGATCTTAGTGAGTATTGTATACGTTATTTTTATTTTAGACTCTAATTTTAAGAGACTTGTTAGATTAACATTAGTAATATTTTGGTTCATGAATGTAAGTTGCATAGTATATATAAGTTTTTTTTAAAATTCTGATATTTAGAATTTGTTTATTTTAAAAATTAAATCATTTTCTTAAAGTGAGAGATGTCTAATCTATTTTTTTTGAAAACCCATAATCACGAACCTACATTGTAAAAATTTATTTGAAAGGTATACATTACATAAGAAATAATTTGAAGATAAGATCTAAGGTTTAAATTTTAATATTAAATTTCTACATTTTAAGATATTATAAATAAAATATGTTATGAAAAATAATTATTAAAGTAAGGATATAAGTTTTGTTTCTTCTGAATTTAATTTTGTTGAGATAATATCAATATAATCGATCTTCACATTCAATATATTATTCTCTTTAGAGTTTAAAACTCTCCCATAACAATTTTATTGTTAAAATATGTCTTAAAAAGTTAAGAAGAGAAAATATATCTAAATTGTGCGTGACATCGAATCTTAACTAATTTTTTAAACAAAATATTATTTCTTTTTAATAAAGATACAAAAAAATTTCATGTATTCATAGATAACTGTTCTTAGAAGAAGAAATTAAAAAACGACTATTAAAGAAAGAAATGTAATAACTAAATAATATTATTAATCCACCATGGTCTTACATATATAAAGTTTGATGAGTTGAAGAACTTGGTGAATACTTAACACTGTCTACGACATATGCAGGCTTGAGGATCAAAATTGCAAAAACCAATTGCTCTCTTTCCAAATATATTTGGACAATCAGTATAACAGTTCTCATCACAGTAATCATACAACTCTACATCACAGATCTTTCCTTCTATCACTTTCATTGGCCCTTCACTTTCTGCAACAAACAAAAATCAGTATGAAAAAAATACAACAATCTCTTAAAGAAAACATTGGACTACCATGAACAATTGAAACAATGCATACCAATCCCAATAGAAAGAAGCAAAATGAACAAAAGTGGAAATGTGATCTTCATATCGTAACTCAATTCTTCCTTGAAATGCAACAATATTTCTTCCTTGAAATGCAATACAGAGTAGATTGATATGAAGTTATGCCAAGAACTCTATATATACACATACAAATGAGACAATACAATTCATTTGATTTAATGTAATTATAAATCTATGAAAGTTTTTCTTATTTATTTATAGCAATTATTAATACAGTTATCTATTTTATAAATAAATAATTAATATTTTTTTTTACATTTTAAGTATTAAATTACTACTCTTTTAAAAATCATCCTTACATAATTTTCTTAACATTATTTTTAAAAATTATACACATATATATATATATATAAATTCTATTGTTTTAATATTTTTTTTACTAAAATATATATTCGAAATGATATGATTTTATTGTAATAAAAATAAAAATATATTATATTTTTGTTAATATATATATATATATATATTATTTACTTATATTATGATTAATAACATACCTTATATATATATGTATATATACACTGTGTTAGTTATTGATGTAATTTTTTTCTTTAATATTTATAAAATTTAATAATAGAATATTTTTATTTTTAGAAAAAATAAAATGTCTTATAGAAATTATTAATACAATTATCTACTTTATAAGTAAATAGTTAATTTGTTTTTTTCATTTTAAGTATTAAATAAATATTCTTTTAAATATAATCATTACATAATTTTCTTAATATTATGTTTACAAAATTATATATATATATATATAAATTCAATATTTTAATATATTTTAATATTTTTTCTACTAAATTATATATTTCAATGCACAAAGTTGTATATTGATTCACCCAATTACAGGGCTACGTCCAATTTTCTTAATCAAACCATTTAAGATCATTTATCAACTCAATTATTCAACACCTCTTCAAGCAACAAGTATTCTACACATCTCCAAGTAACAAATATTCTACATTTCTCCAAGTAACAAATATTCTACATTTCTCAAGGTAAAAAATATTCTACACATCTCTAGGTAACAAGTCTTACTCTCCCCTTGAGATTAAGACCTCTAAACAAGTGAGAAACACTCTCAATTAGAGAGCAGAAATGGAAGCGCATAGGGATATCTTCACACAGTGAAGCATTTATAATGTATGGCTCATTCTAAAAAATATGAATGCTCTAAACAATATATATGAAATATACTCACAAAAGACTATAGGCACTTAGAATATAAATTTGCTATTTAAGCTTTGTTAGAATTAATGGCTTAAACAAGAGGGGGGGTGAATTGTTTATTAAAAGATTTTCACAAAGATTGAATAAGAATGAAGCTTTATCACAAATCACAAATTAAGCAATCAAGGAAGACAATCAAACAATGTAAAAGAAACTGTTTGCAGAATTTCAATCGGTTGAAACTTCGTTTTAACCGGTTGTTTATGGCAGTAGCAAAAGCAGAATTAAAACAAACAGTTTACAAGGAATGATTGAGAGAGAGAGATTACTCAGCCATTTATACTGGTTCACTCAACCTTGAGCTACATCCAATTCCCAAAACAACCACTGGGTTCCACTAGTAACCAATCACAAATTACAATTCACACAACCACAAAGAGGTGATCTTGATACCACAAGAACCACTCACCCTCTTTGCTATACACAGAACACCCTCTGACTTTACAAGATTTCCACACACTATACAAGTTTATAAAAGAACAAATACAAGAATCATGAAAGGAACAAATTACACTTGAGTTTACAAGAATCACAGAGATCCTATGATCAGACCTTGAACCAGTACACAACTATTTAGCAATCTTCTAAAACTTTGAATTTTTTTTTTCTCAAAATCAATCTCAATCTCATTGTATTTGATATCTAATTTGTGTTATTTTGTTTTAAAAGAAAAGCCATATTTATAGCTCTCAAAACTAGCCGTTCTAGGAAGCAATTATGAGCCAAAACAGTTTTGATTCACTTGCAAAACAGATTAACAGGTTTTCAAAGCTGTTATGAAATTTGACAATCAACCGGTTGAAAAGTCATTTTAACCGGTTGAATTGGTTAAGCAATTATTTAAACAAGTCAAAAACAGTTTTAAAACCTTCAAACAAGCTAAGTGACAAACAACCGATTATTTCGAGGTTTCAACCGATTGTTTTTCTCTTTGCTTAGAAAAACACTTTTCTCTTTTAAAACAGATTGAGCAAGCTTGTGCAAGGGACTATGAATGATCTTTACAAGAAGTCTAAACACCCTAGACTAAACTCAAACCAAAAGCAGCACAACTTCAACCTTCACCATAGATTTGAAACATCAAAGCTCCCATGTTCTACAATCTCCCCCTATTTGATGGAGACAAATCCTTGGGATGTTTTTTGGAATGTTCTTGTTTAAAATCTTGTATAACCTGCATTCACAAGCAAATATAAACATACAGGATAATCTATTCCAGTTAGTCTAGCACCAAAAACTAGTTTCCACTAGGTGATTTCCAAAGAGGAACATCAACCAAATCAATGTGAGAAACCAATCAAACATACAAAGGTGCAACGTACATAAACAGTCGGTTATTTCGCAGGAATAACCGGTTGAAATTTTGTATCAAAGTTTCAATTTTCAATCATAAACCAGTTATAACAGTTTATAGTAGGTATAACAATGCCCAAAATAAGTGTAGATATTAGAACATTATATATACCAAACACTTCTCCCCCTATTTGTCTTCACAAATAGACCGAAAGAAGGATAAAAAAAAACATAAAATGGAAAAAGAAATTGTTCAGAAACATAAACCAACAATTTAAAACGAAGGACTGTCATCCCTCTCATACTGTAGGTCCAGAAGTTGATTCTGAACTTCTTCAATTTGCTCATCCAAGGTTTGAAACCTTGAATCCATATGGTGAAACCTTGACTCACACAATTCATGAAGACTTCTTTGATTTTTAGTAAAGGTGTCCATACGGTTTACCATTAGCCTTTCAAAAGGAGACATTGAGGTAATCCTTTCTCCCATGTAACCATCATTAGGACCAGCTTCATGAGTCTCAGCAGCAGGTTCTTCTTGCATTGCTGCAGCTTCAGATTCTTCACCATCATTGATTCCACTAGGGTTAGCATGGTCACCTTCCTTGCTTACCCATTTCCCACCAATCTTGGTAAATCCCATCTTGCTTAGGGATCCACTATTGATCTCACTTGAAGGCTTAACAATTTCAGCCAGCTCTTCTTCAATATCCATAGGGATAATGGAAGTCACTTAACCTTATGGCCTTTTGCGTATCACCCTTGATGATGTGAATCCAGTTGAGCTTCACTTTGTTCATGATGCAATAGATTAACAACAGGTCTTCTTCAGAGAGAGTAGAGTGATTGCTCCCCCTTGGTGTGATAATCCATGACATAATGAAAGCAATGAGCCTTTCATCAAGTTTCAACCCTCCAACAGAAAAGTTTCTTACCTTTGAGAGGGGGTTCTTAAGACAATTCTTGTAGAATTGCATCTTATTGAACTCTTCTACCACCCATAGATTGCCCTTGTTAATCCTTACTCCAGAAAACTTCAGCCCAGTTATGACAACCCACACATCATTGGTGATAACAATGTCTACCCCCTTCACATAAGAGTTAAGAGTGTTGATGAGCATATATTTATTCACACTCAATAGCTTTAATCATGGATTATTGGAGTATAATAATAAATAAATCCATTGTTTAAATTTAGATTCATATTATTGGGTTTATTTGGGCCTTAATTATTATTATTGCTAATTTTGTGTTTTTAGATTAAATTATCCGGAGGAAGCATCTACCTTTGTGAATGGGCTAAATATGCAAAATTTCAAGTTGCTTATTGAACCAAAACAGGAAACAAATTCTGAGGAGAAGAAAGAGAAAATAAAATCTACAATATCTTAAACAGAATTGGAAGTAAATCTTCTGCAAAATACAAGAATTCTGGAAAGTTGGAAACTTGGAAACTATCAACAAAATATAAACTACAATATTTTTCCAAGATCCTTGGAGCAGAAAAGCCTATAAAAGGACACAAGCATCAAGGAGAAAGGGGGAGCTTCATAAGGTTTTCTTACTTTATTTTCTTATTTGTAATTATTTTGTTTTTCCTCCGCATGGAAGGCTAAACCTTTTTGTTGATTATTTTGTACTTCCCCATTGAGTTCTGAGGTTTTGTTATAATAAAGTTTTGATTTTTAATTCTCTATAGCAATTGTTTTTATTGTCTAATCTCTTGGAAAACTGGTTTTTGTGAGAGGTTGTACTTGAACGCATGATTGAGAGTCTTCCTTATCTTAAACTTTGGTTTCTTAGTTAGTTCACATTGTTTTAATTAATTTCTTGGGCGCATGATTCAAGGGAGAGGAGATAAGCATTCCCATGGAGTATACGCATGGAACAAAATGGGTATTGATTAAACCAGTAGACGCATGCTTTATTGATGAGTTTCAGTTGAATCAAATCGGCGCATGTTCAATCTGGTTTAGCTCTGTTTTAGGATTGAGAAATGATTCATCTTTAGAGAACCTGTGAAAAATTCAATGGTGGAAGAACTTAGGATCATCCACTTTTTTTTTTCTATTTTAATCTCTTTTATATTTTCTGCATAACTATCTTAACCCCCTTTTTATTATTATTGTTATTACTAACTTTTCATTGCTTGTAGATAGATTTTGAATTCAGTTAATTGAATCACTATTGGATTCGTTGGGAGATGACTTGGGGTCATCTGACCACAATTATACTATCATCTCTCTAGTGTTAGACAAGTCTGTACTAAAATTATATTAATTTGACAGCAAAACGACAAGTATCAAGTGTCACCATTGAATTGAAGGTTAGTGTAAAATACCTTTACCAAGATTGGATAAATGTTTCCAGAAAGCTTAAGAAATCTTTTTAGCCTTTGCTCCTTAAGAAGACTTCTCACCACAATCCAATTTTGTTGCTTCATCCATGTGAAAGAGACAAGCTTTGGTGTGTTAACAATCTTCCTACTTGTTTCATGTAGGTACTTGTCAATAAGTTCTGATTCCCCTGAGAACCAGCCTTCTAACTTTCCACCACTCCTTACAACTCTTGTTTTCATTCTCTTAGAGGATGGAAGAGTTGCAGCCATAACTTAGATTAGAGAAGGATAAGCACACTGAAAAAAAAGATTTAGAGCAAAGAGAAAAATGAAGAAAAACATATTGTTCTTTGTGAAAATAGAAACTAATAGCTTCAAATATATAGTCACAACCTTTGGTCAAAGTTGGCATTTAGTGGGTTGTTTTCAATACAAAAAAGAGAATCAAATAAGAACCATAAAGCAGTTTTTTTCAGTCATAACATAATCCAAATACAGAAATAATGAAAATTTAGAATTGGATTTGGAATTAAATGTTCAACAATAAGAAGAACAAAGAGTTATTCTTCAAGATTTTAAAGTACACATATAAAAGCAGTACATAGTATTAGAACAAGGCATTGTCTTGCAAATATGCTTTCTTGAGATCCTGATCTTACTGACCCTTCATGTGGAGTAAAAAATATGCAAAAGAAAACTTGTTAAATCACAACATTTGATCCCTTAAAGAACTTGGGACATTTTGTGTTAGATTTATCCTTGGAACCATACAAATACTTTTAACTGAATGACCTCTCTTCATACAGTAAAAACATGTAATAAGCAGTTGTTTCGTTCTTTTAATTGGTTGTTTTTCTAACACTGATGAAAAAGGTTTTGAAATTCCATTTTCTTTGCTTTGTGGATAAAATCCTAAGCCTGCTTTTCCAAAGACACAATTTTGAGATGCAAGAACATTCTCAAAGTTGGATTTCCCAGTTGTAAGTTTATCCATAGTTTTCAAAAGATAATGAATCTTCCTTTCAAGATTTTCACAATTTTCACAAAACTTTGAGTCACAACTGCAAGTAAAGTTCTTGTAAATCAAATCAAGGTTTTCAAAATCAACTTTAGATTTTTTCAACTCTTCTTCCAGTGTTTTGACTATATTTTCAAGCCAGTTGTTGAAACCTTTCAACCGGTTGTGAGAGAGAGCCAATCGATTAGTTTCTTCATGAGTTTCATTGAAAGCTTCAAGTAATTGATAATAATTGTTACCTTTGATTGAAGAAGATGAACTCATGCTGCTTGTTACAAATGCTTTCAAACACAAGTTTGCTTCTTCATCTTCTGAAGAGCTAGAGGAGGACACATGATTTTCATCCCATGCTATATATGCCTTCTTGGCTTTTCTTCTTTCACTTTTGAAATCTACTTTATCCTTGCTCTCATTATTGGGGCACTAAGCTTTGATGTGACCCTGTTCACCACAACCATAACAAGTATATTTGTTAAGATGAAAATCATTTGGCTTTTTAGAACTGTACCTCTTTGAAGCTTGGCCTTTATTCTTTTTCAAGAATTTGCTAAACTTTCTTGACAGCAGACTCATGGTATCTTCATCACTATCACTTGAGTCTTGTTGCTTTTTATGGTTGCCAGCTTTAAGTGCAATGCCCTTGCTGTGTTTGTCCTCACTCTCTTGGACAACCAACCTATTCATCTCAAGCTCATGCTCCCTTAGCTTACTAAACAAAGAAGCAGTTGCCATTGATGTTAAGTCCTTTGATTCTGAAATGGAAGTGACCTTTGGCTGCCATGTTCTATCAAGACACTTCAAGATCTTGATGTTTAGCTCCTCTTTATCAAAGTTCTTCCCAAAGCTCATCAAATGATTCACAATATGAGAGAACCGTTTCTGCTCATCACATATTGTTTCCCCTTTCTGCATTCTGAAAAGCTCATACTCTTGGGTAAGAGCATGCTTTCTTGCCCTATTTGTTAGAAAAGATGGCTTTAAACTAGAGGGGGGGGGGGGGGTGAATTGTTTAAAGGGGTTTTCGCAAACTTTTCAAAACTTAGAATGAATTTATTTCAGAAACCAATTGATTCAGCAATTCAGTTAGCCAAAACAGCAAGCAAAAGCTGTAGTTCCAGAAAAAACAATCGGTTGTTTATACCAGCAAACAACAAATAAACTGAATTTAAAGAGTTAGAGATAGAGAGATTGTACACAGTTGTTTATACTGGTTCACTCCAAACTAGAGCTACATCCAGTCTTCTCAGAAACTCTAAGGATATCCACTAAGCAATCACCACTTGATCACTTACACAACAACCAAGAGAATGACCTTGAACACCTCAAGAAACACACTCTCCTTGGCCAACACTAAGATTGCTGATCTTGAACACCTCAAGAACACATAACCAATCTCAACAAACACACAAAAACAAATTTTTCAACAGATTACAAAGATTACACTTGTTATAGATGAATATCTGAAATCAATACAAGTAGAATCCTATCCCAGCACCTTGATCAATCACAAAACACTTTAGCAATCTCAGTACTTTGAAAAACTCTCTTAGAAAAACTTTGTCAAAAGATTCTTAATACTTAAAACTGTTTTTCTGAATATATTCAAAGATATAGTTTGTTATAAAATCTTAACAAACTCTTAAATTGCATTAAAAGATTGGTCAAAGCATTTAATGACTGGAGCGTATACAGTTAAAGCATTTAAGGCTCAGTCAAAGAAAACAGTTTTTCTGTTATGGTCCCAAAACAAACAATCGGTTGTTTCCTCGAATCAATCGGTTGTTTTGGTACTTAACAGTTTCAACCATTCAAAAACAGTTTTCAATCTTTCTCAAAACACCTAAGTATAAACAATCGGTTGTTTCGACAAAACAATCGGTTGTTTCAACATAGTTTGGAAAACATTTTACTTTGATAAGAATTGAGATGCTAATTGCTTGAGATTTAATACAAGGGTGGATTACAACATATAAACTACCCCAGAACAAAGCTTAAACCAGCACAACAACATCAAGCAAAGCAGAGGCTTCAACATCCTTCAAAGGATTTGGATTCTTCAAAACATTGAACACCACTTGGTTCAACAATCTCCCCCTATTTGATGAAGACAAATCCTTGATGCTTGTGTTGTACCTGATTAAATCTGAAGCAATTCTTGCAATAGAACTTTGAACAATACATTGAACTTATGATATTCTGTTAGCATACAGATAAACAATTTAAAACTTAAAACATATCTAATATCAGAAACATATTACATATTTCAAACAGTTTTATCAACTTTAAAACAGAAACTTAAAACAAACTCGAAACACAACATATATCTCCCCCTATTTGTCTTCACAAATAGACAAAGATAAGAGATAAAACAAAATATTATTTTCATTACATCAGAATAAAACAGCAACAACAGAAGGAAAGAAATTTTAAAACCAGAAAAGAACAGCCAAAAACAATCGATTGTTTCGATGACCAATCAGTTGTTTTTCCTTCATTCTTCTTCATCAACAAACTGAAGATCAAAGATTTGATTCTGGACAGCTTCAATATGTTCATCCAGAGTCATAAACCTTGCATCCATGTTGTCAAACCTGGTGTCAATCCTTTGGAAATTACTAACACAGAGATCATGGAGGCTCCTTTGATTTTCAGCAAAGCTATCTAGCCTATCCATCATTTGTCTTTCAAAAGATGACATGGTTGGCATTCTTTCTCCTTGATGTCCATCAACAGCACTAGGCCCTGCATCTTGAAAATCTTCAGTTGGATCTTCATGTTGAACATCCATATCAGCAGGTTCATCTTGTTCAAGATGAGCAACATCACTAGATGAGGCACCATGATCACCATCCTTACTTATCCATTTTCCACCTACTTTTGTAAAGCCCATCTTGCTGAGTGATCCATTGTTCAACACTTGAGTTGACTTGACTAGCTCAGAAGTTTCATCTTCAAGATTAACTTCAAAATAGAGTAGAAACTTAGATATTAAAACAGCATAGGGATAATGATAATCACCTAACCTCATGGCTTTTTGCATGTGTTCTTTGATTATATGAATCCAATTGATCTTGAATTTCTTGGTGATGCAGAAGATATAAACCAGATCTTCTTCAGTTAGCACAGAGTGGTTACTCCCCCTTGGAGTTAGAATCCAAGTTACAATGAGAGCAAGCAACCTCTCATCAAGCTTCAAACCTCCAACTGAGCATGTACTAACTTGAACATGTTGATTCTTCAAGCAGCTTTTGTAGAACTGGATTTTATTAAGATCCTCCACCACACCAAGGTTTCCCTTGTTGATTCTCAGACCTGAGAACTTAAGTCCAGCAACAGCAACCCAAACTTCATGAGTTATCTCCATTTCCACACCTTTCACATGAGAAACTAGATTATTTCCCTCAAACTTCAAGTTGGTGTAGAATACCCTCACCAAATCTGGATAGATGTTATCCTTCATCTCTAGGAATTTTCTGAGAGATTGATCATTGAGCAGCCTTCTCACATTATCAAGCTTTTGACTTTTCAGCCAATCAAAGCATACAACCTTGGGGTTGTTTATCTTCTTGATACTTGTCTCATATCTATACTTCTCAATGAGATCATTGTCTCCAGAAAACCAGCCTTCCAGCCTTCCTCCAGACCTTACAACTCTGGTTTTGACTCTCTTGGAGGTGGGAGGGGTTGATTCCATGACAGCAGAGACGAAAACAAAGGTTCACAGATTTTTGCAAGAGATGGTGCAAGAGATATTGCAAGAGATGTTGCAATTGGTTGTTCTTGTGGAAGAAATCTGCACTGGATTTTATAGCAGTAAGAGAATCAATTTGAATTTAATTTCATTCAAAGGATACCTGACTTTCAGAGAGAGAGAGGACTTGACTCTGTTCTGCACAGAAAATGTCAGAAAAAGCTGAAAATCACATGGTCTTCACATGCGATCTTTGACTAGTCATTAAGGCTCTTGAATTTCCAAGATTTTGGAATATATTCCTTTATGACTGTTGTAACTTCTTTATGAACATGATCAGCTTTCAACACAGATCTTTTGACCAAGATTCTCTCTTTTAAATTGATCTGCAATGGATAGAAATTCAAAAAAGCAATTAAATCAATTTCTTCACAATGCTGTCAGACCCAAAACAATCGGTTGTTTTTCTGCAGCAGTTAAAACTTGATTTTTGAAATTTTAACCATGAGCAGAAGCAGTGTAAATCAGATGACATTGATTAAAAGAAAATTAATCACAAGAAAGAACTTTGAAACAGAGATTGAGAACAAATAAAGGAAAGTCTTATCCTTGTGTTGATTCTTCTTCAATGAGCCAATTACTTGTTGATCAAGAAAACTCCTTTTCACTGTTTTGATCTTTTGCATAGCATTGATTCAACTTCAATGACTGCCTTTTTCTTCAACAGCTTGATCAGATGGCTCAGTTTTTCTTTTTCTCTTTATTTTTTATAAAAAGCTTTCATGTTAGACATTACCATGCTACTTGATATCTTAGTTAGGCTGACACCCAAGTAACAACAATCATTTGCCATCATATGAAAAAAATATTATTAAAAAAAGAAAAAAAAATACAAAAATATGGAGAGACTAGACCAAAACCCATATGTTAACAAAAACGATACATAAGTAGACTATACCTATTAATAAAGAAATCTAAGAATAGACTAGATGAAAATCTATCATACCAATAAAAAGATTCTTTATGAATAAATCTTTACAATTATCATTGGGAAGATGTGTGTGCAAATAAAAGATTATGATGAAAAGAAAAACGAGTGATAAAATGTAAAATGATAACTGAATAAGTGATGGAATCATGGAATTTTTCAAGTAACACGAATTAGGTTTTGAGTAAGAATAATAATTTTATATTTTTGAGTAATTTTTGGTTTTGGGCTTTTATTAAACTTTGTAATTCTTTATTTTTATTTGTTTGTACTAGATCTTAGTGAGTATTGTATACGTTATTTTTTTTTTCGTAATAAAAAATTGTTTAGACTCTAATTTTAAGAGACTTGTTAGATGAACATTAGTATAATATTTTGCTTCATGAATGTAAGATGCATAGTATATATAAGTTTTTTTGTTTTAAATTCTGATATTTAGAATTTTTTTATTTTAAAAATTAAATCATTTTCTTAAAGTGAGAGATGTCTAATCTATTTTTTTTGAAAATCCATAATCACGAACCTACATTGTAAAAATTTATTTGAAAGGTATACATTACATAAGAAATAATTTGAAGATAAGATCTAAGGTTTAAATTTTAATATTAAATTTCTACATTTTAAGATATTATAAATAAAATATGTTATGAAAAATAATTATCAAAGTAAGGATATAAGTTTTGTTTCTTCTGAATTTAAGTTTGTTGAGATAATATCAATATAATCGATCTTCACATTCAATATATTATTCTCTTTAGAGTTTAAAACTCTCCCATAACAATTTTATTGTTAAAATATGTCTTAAAAAGTTAAGAAGAGAAAATATATCTAAATTGTGCGTGACATCGAATCTTAACTAATTTTTTAAACAAAATATTATTTCTTTTTAATAAAGATACAAAAAAATTTCATGTATTCATAGATAACTGTTCTTAGAAGAAGAAATTAAAAAACGACTATTAAAGAAAGAAATGTAATAACTAAATAATATTATTAATCCACCATGGTCTTACATATATAAAGTTTGATGAGTTGAAGAACTTGGTGAATACTTAACACTGTCTACGACATATGCAGGCTTGAGGATCAAACTTGCAAAAACCAATTGCTCTCTCTCCAAATATATTTGGACAATCAGTGTAACAGTTCTCATCACACTAATCATACAACTCTACATCACAAATCTTTCCCTCTATCACTTTCATTGGTCCTTCACTTTCTGCAACAAACAAAAATCAGTATAAAAAAACACAACAATCTCTTAAAGAAAATATTGGACTACCATGAACAATTGAAACAATGCATACCAATTCCAATAGAAAGAAGCAAAATGAACAAAAGTGGAAATGTGATCTTCATATCGTAACTCAATTCTTGAACAATATTTTTTCCTTGAAATGCAATACAGAGTAGATTGATATGAAGTTATGCCAAGAACTCTATATATACACATACATATGAGACAATACAATTCATTTAATTTAATGTAATTATAAATCTATGAAAGTTTTTCTTATTTATTTATAGCAATTATTAATACAGTTATCTATTTTATAAATAAATAATTAATTTTTTTTTACATTTTAAGTATTAAATTACTACTCTTTTAAAAATCATCCTTACATAATTTTCTCAACATTATTTTTAAAAATTATACACATATATATATATACATAAATTCTATTGTTTTAATATATATTTTTTTTACTAAAATATATATTCGAAATTATATGATTTTACTGTAATAAAAATAAAAATATATTATATTTTTGTTAATATATATATATATATATATATATGTATATATACACTGTGTTAGTTATTGATGTAATTTTTTTCTTTAATATTTATAAAATTTAATAATAGAATATTTTTATTTTTAGAAAAAATAAAATATCTTATAGCAATTATTAATACAATTATCTACTTTATAAGTAAATAGTTAATTTGTTTTTTCATTTTAAGTATTAAATAAATATTCTTTTAAAAATAATCATTACATAATTTTCTTAATATTATGTTTACAAAATTATGTATATATATAAATTCAATTATTTTAATATATTTTAATATTTTTTCTACTAAATTATATATTTGAATGCACAAAGTTGTATATTGGTTCACCCAATTACAGGACTACGTCCAATTCTCCTAATCAAACCATTTAAGATCATTTATCAACTCAATTATTCAACACCTCTCCAAGCAACAAGTATTCTACATTTCTCAAGGTAAAAAATATTCTACACATCTCTAGGTAACAAGTCTTACTCTCCCCATGAGACTAAGACTTCTAAACAAGTGAGAAACACTCTCAATTAGAGAGCAGAAATGGAAGCGGATAGGGATATCTTTACACAGTGAAGCATTTATAATGTATGGCTCATTCTTAGAAATATGAATGCTCTAAACAATATATGTGAAATATACTCACAAAAGACTATACACACTTAGAATATAAATTTGCTATGTAAGCTTTGTTAGAATTAATGGCTTAAACAAGAGGGGGTGAATTGTTTATCAAATGATTTTCGCAAAGATTGAATAAGAATGAAGCTTTATCACAAATCACAGAATCAAGGAAGACAATCAAACAATGTAAAAGAAACTATTTGCAGAATTTCAATCGGTTGAAACTTCGTTTTAACCGGTTGTTTATGGCAGCAGCAAAAGCAGAATTAAAACAAACAGTTTATAAGGAATGAGAGAGAGAGAGATTCGGTTAACCTTGGGCTACATCCAATTCCTAGAACAACTACTGGGTTCCACTAGTAACCAATCACAGATTACAATTCACACAACCACAAAGAGGTGATCTTGATACCACAAGAACCACTCACCCTCTTTGTTATACACAAAACATCCTCTGACTTTACAAGATTTCCACACACTATACAAGTTTATAAAAGAACAAATACAAGAATCATGAAAGGAACAAATTACACTTGAGTTTACAGGAATCACATAGATCCTATGATCAGACCTTGAACCAATACACAACTATTTAGCAATCTTGCAAAACTTTGAATTATTTTTTCTCAAAATCAATCTCAATCTCACTGTATTTGGTATCTAACTTGTGTTTTTTTGTTTTAAAAGAAAAGCCATATTTATAGCTCTCAAAACTAGCCGTTCTAGGCAACAATTATGAGCCAAAACAGTTTTGATTCACTTGCAAAACAGATTAACAGGTTTTCAAAAAGCTGTTATGAAATTTGACAATCAACCGGTTGAAAAGTCGTTTTAACCGGTTGAATTGGTTAAGCAGTTATTTAAACAAGTCAAAAACAGTTTTAAAACCTTCAAACAAGCTAAGTGACAAACAACCGATTGTTTCGAGGTTTCAACCGATTGTTTCGAGGTTTCAACCGATTGTTTTTCTCTTTGCTTAGAAAAACACTTTTCTCTTTTAAAACAGATTGAGCAAGATTGATATGAGTTGGATTGACACTTTAACAAAACACACAACATTAAGGAGACTTAAGGTCATCTCAATGGAGGATAATGCCATCCAAGAGAGAAGCCAAACTCATTGAACAATGAGTGCCATATCCTTATCACAAACACTTGGCGGAATTGAAAGGAAAGCAAGAACAAATTAGAATGCTGAAAACAGAAATGGACTCAAGGAAGCTTAAGGAATCATCAATGGAGACATAACTGTCCAAATGATGTTCCAAACTAAAATAAGAGTGCTATCTCCTTTTGAGCATCCATGGAACAAGATTTAAAAACAATACTGAATTAAGAATACAACACACCGAAAAAAAAAACTGGAAACAACACATAGAACACAAAATAATCGGTGGAAAGATGAAGAACACTTAAGAATTCAAGAACTACCGAATGGAAATGGAAAAGGAGATGAAAGGAATGAAACTTAGGTGAATGAAGCTCCGCTGGGATGGAATTGGAGTTGCTCACGCCACTTGGTGATGGAGTTCCAAGATGAGTGAAGGAATCCACCACTTAAAGCTCTCCAAAAGCTCATAAGATGAGACCAATCAAGGAGATCCAAATCTCACACAAATCTCTCTCCAAATGAGTAGAGTTTGTCTATATCAAATATCCAATTCTGAAATTTACAAAGGCAAGCACCTTATTTATAGCCTAAGAGGTGCTGAAATGAGAAGTTAATCAAATTCAAATTTCCCCCTAAATGACACTACAATGGCACCAACTAGAGCATGAGGAAGGTGTGACTTCCTTTCTAGATTTGGCACCTCCTATATTACACCTACACCCTCCCACTAAGTCACATGAACAATGTGACTCTCTCTAATACATTTACACCTATTTATTTAATATCCACACCACCTACAACTATACACAAGAGAAATAAGAAGAGTCATCACTTGACACTCTTTTCCTAAAGCTATGCTCCTAGTGATTCTTTGGGCTTGGGCTTGGGCTTCATGGGCTTGAGCGTCCTCTACTTGGTTTCCATCATACTCCCCGGATTGGAGAGAATTCGTCCACGAATTTGGGAAACCTGCATCAAAAGGATTTAGATAAGTAACATTGAAAGAATTACTACCAAGATAAGTATTAGGCATATCTAACTCATAGGCATTATCATTAATTCTCTTGATGACTTGGAAAGGGCCATCACCACGAGGCATAAGTTTGGACTTCCTTAGAGAAGGAAATCTATCCTTTCTCAAATGAAGCCAAACCCAATTGCCGGGCTCAAAGATTAATGCCTTGCGCCTTTGGTTGGCAGTGTCAGCATACTGACCAACTTTCTTCTCAATTTGTAACTTGATGTGGTTATGCAAGTCTTTAATAAAAGAAGCCTTTTCAAAACCGTCCTTGCATAGAACCTTATAAAGTATAGGAATGGGAAGAAGATCTAGAGGTGTGAGGGGATTAAACCCATAAACAACCTCAAAAGGAGAATGGGCAGTGGTGGAATTTACTACCCTATTATAAGCAAACTCAACATGAGGTAGTAAATTCTCCCAAACCCTTGGATTCCCGGAAATAAAGCATCTCAACATTTGTCCCAAACTTCTATTAACCACTTCAGTTTGAGGGTGGCAAGTAGTAGAAAAAAGAAGTTTTGTGCCAAGTTTCCCCCATAAGGTCCTCCAAAAATGATCTTTACAAGAATTCTAAACACCCTAGACTAAGCCCAAACCAAAAGCAGCACAACTTCAACCTTCACCATAGATTTGAAACATCAAAGCTCCCATGTTTTACAATCTCCCCCTATTTGATGGAGACAAATCCTTGGGATGCTTTTTAAAATGTTATTGTTTAAAATCTTGTATAACCTGTGTACCGACCAGGTCATCGGGTGTGATGACGTGTCTAGCACGTGACTATGTGGAGCGTGCTCAGCGGAACACGTGGACAAGAGAAAGATGAATGGTTCACAAGTGAGCATAGTCGCCAGTTCATGGAACTAGCGTTCTGTAGTGAACATGGTTCACAAGTGAGCATAGTCGCCGGGTTTATGTGTCATCGACGTGTTAGGCAATGGGAGATCAGGTGGTCTGGCGCCGCCGCGAGGAGCACATCGCCGGATTTCCCAGTAAACTCAGTTGAAGTTGCTGAAGGCTCAAAAGAGTAAGTTCAAGCGTATAATTTCAGTAAGATGATTGTTGCGCCAGCATAGGGTGTGAAGGGCGTGTTGGTTGAAGGGAACAACTTGCCTATCAGCGACAGGATTCCCAGAGTGGACATTCGTTGATGGCAAGGTTTCCTCAGCCGGAACATGCATGGCGCAGCGATAAGGAGGGTGTCATTAACAACAAGCGATATCACAGAGATGGTGCACTTTGCTGCACCCGATACTCGCCTTGTCGGGTGGTGTTCTAGAGTATATTGCGTGCTAGCTTACTCCTTGAGTAGAGGACTTAGCCGCGCGACTAGTTACTACACAAAAATGACGCTCAAGTTACCTCAACCTAGATGACGACACGTGTAGGGTTGGATGCTACCTGTTATCCCAACCCAGATGGTGACACGTGTAGGGCTGGATGCAATAGAGAAATGACGCTCAAGCTATCCTAGCTCAGATGAAGACACGTGTAGGGTTGGGCGCTACCTGCTATCCCAACCCAGATGGCGACACGTGCAGGGCTGGATGTGAGCCACGCGTCCAAAAGCATAACAGCCTGGAGAGAGAAGAAACCTAGCTATAAAGGTAAACTTAACAGAATTCGCAGAGGTACGTTTTCATTACGGCTCATTGCTAGGGTTGTGTGCCTTTAGTACGGTTCTACAGAGCATATTTTCTCTCAGTTTTTGGGTGTTCTACAGATTGACTTGAGCGTCGGAGCGCCACCGGCCGCAGAGGCGCCACCTTGTGTTTTCAGGTTCTCAGAGAGGTTTTCTGTGGTGTGAACTTGAAGGCCCGTGGAGTCAAGCTGGTGAGGAGGTTCGTGACGAGGCAACGCTCTTACGCTTGGTCAACCGGCAGGATCATCTAGCGCCCACCGTGAGGCTGTATAAAAGGTGATTCCCAACCATAGTTTGTGTTTGTTGAGTTTTTGGTGCTTTCTGTTCGACTGCTCGCTGTCGCAGTCGGTTTCTGGAGTTTTCACCGTTTGTTTGGAGTTTCTTTGAGCTACTGAGTCTGCTGAGAAAGGATGAGGACAACGCGATCTAGTTCAGTCGCGCTGTCGACAAATGAGGATGTTGTGTCTATGACGCAGGTGATGGATATGATGAGGACGTTGCAGGAGAACGTGGCTGCATCGCGTTCTGAACAAGAAAGAATGCACGAGGCGCTGGTGGCCTCGCAAGCTAGAAACGAGGAGCTCAACAGGATCAATGAGGAACTGCGTAAAGCTATTCAAGAACGGGAGGAGCGCGTGGTTGGGAACAGATCCGCACCGCCGTCCCCACCGCGTAGCTTTCCCATGCCATTTTCTCAAGAGATCATGGACTCGGTGGTCCCAGCCAATACAGTGGCGGTGAAGGCGTCTTTCACCAGGGTGGAGGACCCTGAGGCTCATCTCACGACGTTTCACACCCAGATGATGCTCTCGAGGGGGTCAGACGCGGTTTACTGTAAGGTGTTCATGAGCACCCTTTGCGGGACAACGTTGAACTGGTTTGTCAGTTTACCTACTGGCCACATTACCACGTTTCAAAAGTTTTCCAAGATGTTCGTTGAGCAGTATATAGTGAACAAGGCACCACCATTGGTGTCTTATGACCTATTCGACGTGAGGCAGTACTAAGGGGAGTCCCTGAAGGATTTCCTGAACAGATTCGAAGCTTAGATAGTCCGCTTGCCAGGTAAAGACGAGGAAATGCTTGTACATGCCTTCAAGAAGGGCGTGTTGCCCGGGCCCTTTAGTGAGTCGCTTATCAGGAGTCACCCCGCCACGTTCGCTGAAATCTGGCGACGTGCCGTGGCTCACATCGCCGATGAAAGCGAAGTCTCCGAGAAAAGGGGGAACGTGGCCCCAGCTAAGCTGCGCGCCCAGACGAGGGTCCAACCGCAAAGAGTAATGGAGGCAGCGGCGGGGAAGAGGGACCAGAGGATGCGTCATCCTTATGACCCTAAGAAGAGTAAGGGGAAGGGGCCGGGGCGGCCCAGAGAGACTAATCGCCCACCAAGGTATGAGTTCGTGATGGGGTTGGCTGATCTGATCGCCATCCCGAATATCGCTGCCAGGCTCAAAGTGCCAGAGAAGACGACAGAAAAGGTTTTGGGTCCAAAACCAGACACGTGGTGTGAGTTCCACAAGAGCTTTGGCCACTCCATCAACTCGTGTTTGGCTTTGGGTTACCAACTCGCCGAGTTGGTCAAGTGTGGATTCCTGAAAGATTACTTGCTGGAAAAGCAAGCGGGCCAATCAGCAGGTTCCCAACCGGCGGGCAATGAAGGACAGCAGCACGAGGTGCCCGTCCACGGCGAGATCCACACCATAACTGGTGGATTCTCAGGTGGAGGGTGCACTGCATCTCAACGCAAGAAGTACGCGAGGTCGGTGATGTCAGTGGAAGTCTTTAAGGACCGCTCGCCCGACGTGGACATCACATTCACCAAAGGAGACCTCAGGGACGTTGTACCTCA
Organism: Phaseolus vulgaris; assembly: GCF_051622355.1. Lineage (NCBI taxonomy): Eukaryota > Viridiplantae > Streptophyta > Magnoliopsida > Fabales > Fabaceae > Phaseolus > Phaseolus vulgaris. The sequence continues at coordinate 44,436,191 of NC_143508.1, read as the reverse complement.
CGACAACGACCCTGTTGTGATCTCGCTTGTCACGGCGGGAAGGACTGTCCACCAGGTGCTGGTCGACCAAGGAAGCTCGGCAGACGTGATGTTTTGGCCGACTTTTGAAAAGTTACAACTGTCCCCCGATCAACTGAGGCCATATGGGGGCTGCTTGTACGGTTTCGCCGGCGATCAAGTGGAGGTAAGGGGGTATATTGAGTTGAGGACGACCTTCACAGATGGTTTGGCCTCACGAACGAAGAAGATCAGGTATCTGTTGTAAACGCCCCGTCGGCATACAACATAATGTTGGGAAGGCCAACGCTTAATAGAACAGGAGTTGTGCCTTCGACAAGGCACATGAAGGTCAAACTACCGTCTATGGAGGGTTTGATCATCACCATCTGTTATGACCAAAAGGAGGCGAAGAAGTGTTACGAAAACAACCTAAAAAACAAGAGGTTTGTATGCCATGTAACCACGACGCCTCCCCCTGGCACGGAGCATGCACGGGAAACCCTGCGAGTGCTAGATACGGCGTTGGAGGTGGCCACCGAGGGCGACGTCCCAATGGAGGATATCGAGGCGAGGTCCGAGAGTGCCGCTCGCATGGAAGGAGAGAGAAACTGCTCGGAGATCGCCAGGGAAGCAGGTATCGCGAGGGCGCTGATCGCCAGTGAAAAGAAACCTCAGCCAGTAGAGGAATGGCTTGAGAAGAAGATCGACGACAAGACGTTTAAGTTGGGGAGAACCTTAGACAACGAGACGCAAGACCAAATCGCCAAGTTTATAAGTAGACACCTGGATGCATTTGCGTGGTCTGCTTTAGATATGCCGGGAATCGACCCCGATTTTTTGTGTCATTGTTTAGCAATGGATCCCCAAGTCAGGCCCATCCGCCAAAGAAGGAGAAAGTTCAACGAGGAAAAAAGGCAGGCGATGAAAGACGAAACTCAAAAACTCCTCGCAGCAGGCCACATCAGGGAGATCTAGTATCCAGAATGGCTCGCCAATGTCGTTCTGGTCAAGAAGAGTAGCGGAAAATGGCGGATGTGTGTTGACTTCACAGACCTAAACAAGGCCTGTCCAAAGGATTCTTATCCTTTGCCGAGTATAGACGCCCTGGTAGACAGTGCATCAGGGTGCAAGCTACTCAGTTTTCTGGATGTCTTCTCGGGGTACAACCAAATCAAAATGCACCCCATGGATGAAGAGAAGACTGCCTTCATGACGGAAAGGTCATGCTACTGCTACAAGGTGATGCCTTTCGGGCTGAAGAATGCGGGAGCCACATACCAAAGGCTAATGGACAAGGTGCTCGCGCCTATGCTCGAGAGGAATGTGCAGGCATACGTTGACGACATGGTCGTGATGTCCTTGGAAAAAAGCAAACACGTCGCCGATTTAGAAGAGTTATTCGTTACTATCGCCAGGTACAAGCTGAAACTAAATCCTGAGAAGTGTGTCTTTGGTGTGGAGGCAGGGAAATTTCTAGGATTTCTCCTGTTAGAGAGGGGAATCGAGGCTAACCCCGATAAGTGTGCCGCCATTTTGGTGATGAGGAGCCCCGCCACTGTGAAGGAGGTGCAGCAGCTCACGGGGCGGATGACCGCCCTGTCCCGATTTGTATCGACCAGCGGAGAAAAGGGCCACCCATACTTCCAGTGTTTGAAGAGGAACAACAGGTTTGTCTGGACGAAGGAGTGTGAGGAGGCCTTCATAAAGCTCAAAGAATATTTGGCGAGCCCATCAGTTCTATGCAAACCCCAAGCAGCAACGCCACTCAGGCTGTATTTTGCCATAACTGAGAGGGCAATAAGCGCAGTGCTCGTCCAGGATCAAGATCAGGTCCAAAAACCCATCTATTTTGTTAGCAAGGTGTTGCAAGGCCCAGAAGTGAGGTATCAGACCTTAGAAAAGGCGGCGTTAGCGGTCGTATTTTCGGCGAGGAGGCTGCGACATTACTTCCAGAGCTTTACGGTGTTGGTAATGACTGACTTGCCCATCTAGAAGGTTTTGAAGAAACTGGATGTAGCTGGAAGAATGGTGAAGTGGGCGGTGGAACTGTCGGAATTCGACATCAAGTACGAGCCCCGGGGATCGATCAAGGGGCAAATCTTCGCTAATTTCGTGGTCGAGCTGTCTTCCAAAACAACTCCAAATGCCAAGGATGACTTTCGTTGGGTACTCTCGGTGGATGGGTCGTCTAACCAGCTGGGCAGCGGGGCTGGGGTCATTTTGGAGGGACCCAACGGCGTGTTGATAGAGCAATCACTGATGTTTGCTTTCAAAGCAAGCAACAATCAAGCAGAGTATGAGGCCTTGATCGCCGGTATCTTGTTGGCGAAGGAAATGGGGGCGAAGGTGCTGATGGCCAAGAGCGATTCGCTGTTGGTCACTGGACAGGTAACTGGTGAGTTCCAAGCCAAGGACCCGCAGATGGCAGCCTACCTGGAGTACGTGCAAGAGCTAAGGAGCTCTTTCGCTTTGTTTGAAGTGGTACACGTGCCGAGAGAGCAGAATGCCCGAGCTGACTTGCTAGCCAAGCTTGCCAGGTCGGGCAAGGGGGGCAGGCAGAGGACCGTTATTCAAAAAACTTTGAAGACTCCTCGGGCTTTTGTCGTAGATCACCAGGTCCTTTACGTTTGTAAATCGACAGAGAGGACAGCAAGGGGCCATAGATCTCTAATGCAGGAGACCTTGAGGACGCCAAGGGTCAGGGCGCACCCAGCGAAAGAGGTAAGCACGACGCAAGTTTGCGCTATCCACGAGCCTGATACGTGGATAACGCCATACCAGCGCTACTTGGCAGATGGCGTGCTCCCAATGGATTCAACAGAAGCCAGAAAGATGAAGAAAAGCTCCAGCAAGTTTACCCTCATTGATGGCGAGCTATACAGGTTCAGATTTACACACCCTCTCCTTGTATGTGTACACGGAGAGAAGTGCACGAGAATTATGGTTGAGCTCCATGAAGGGATTTGTGGGAGCCACATTGGAGGTCGATCTCTGGCGACAAGAACTGTCCGTGCAGGTTATTACTGGCCCACAATGAGGGAAGATTGCAAGAGATATGCCTAGCGCTGCAAGCAATGCCAGCAGCACGCCGACTGGCACAAGGCGCCCCCAGAAGAGTTAAGGTCAATCTACAACCCCTGGCCGTTCCACACATGGGGAATCGACATTCTGGGGCCCTTCCCGTTAGCGATAAGGCAAATGAAGTATTTGGTTGTGGCGATCAAATACTTCACAAAATGGATCTAGGCAGAACCAGTAGCCCAGATCACCGCACACAAAATCCAGAGTTTCGTGTGGAAGAATATTGTGTGTCGTTTTGGCGTGCCCAAGCGTCTAGTATCGGACAATGGGACTCAGTTCACAAGCCACCTGTTGAAGAAGCTGTGCGAGGACATCGAGACACAACAGGTGTTTGCTTCCGTGGAACACCTGCAAACGAATGGGCAAGTGGAGTCCGCTAACCGGGTTCTGCAGAGAGGATTGAAGAGGAGGCTGGAAAAGGCCAAAGGGTCTTGGGCTGAGGAAGTCCCCCGCATAGTGTGGGCATATCATACCACTGAGCAATCGGGAACCCACGAAACTTCGTTTAGCTTAGTGTATGGATGCGATGCGATTATTCAAGTTGAAATCCAGAAAAGCTCGCCGAGATTCCAGAACTTCGTGGCGGAAGACTCAAACGAAGAAAGGAGAATGAACTTGGATTTGCTAGACGAGGTCAGGGAGGAAGCGCGGGTGAAGGCGGAGGCAGTAAAGAGAAGAGTTGAGCGTAAGTACAACTCCAAGATAAAGCCAAGGCAATTCAGAGATGGCGACCTGGTGATGAGGAAGGCCCACCAGTACGAGATGGAAAACAAATTGTCACCCAAGTGGACAGGACCGTTCAGAATAACTGAAGCACTCGGGAACGGCGCCTACCGCTTGGAGACGCTGGAGGGACGGGTGATTCCTCGCATTTGGAACGCCACCCATCTCAAGTTTTACTACAGTTAAGGCCTTGTAAGTAGCAAGTACTCCAACAGTTTAAGATGTATCAGTTTAAACAATTTTTCAAGGGGGCACTCTTTTTCCCTAAGGAGGGTTTTAATGAGGCCGCCCAGTAAAGAAGGTTTCGAAGTTTATCAAAGTTTCCCAGCTATTAAGTTTGCATGCTGTCTGTTTGCCAAGTTTGTGGGAAGAGACTCTATCGCGCTTGTGTAGTTTTAAAGAAAAATGGTAAATCCAAACCGCATGCATCCAGTACAAAATTTTCGAAACATGAAGATTTTTTAGTCCTCATCGCCATATGGCGATCGGAGGCACATGAATAAAGTTTTTTAAGTCCTTACCGCCACCCGGCGATTGGAGGCACAAGTAGATGTAAAATTTTTCTGACCGCCACCAGGCGAGAAAGAGATTTAAAAGACCTCCTTGCCTTGAGCGAGCACAGGCGAGAAAGAGATTTAAAGACCTCATCGACTTGAGCGAGCGTAGGCGAGAAAGAGATTTAAAAGACCTCCTCGCCTCGAGTGAGCGTAGCCGAGAAAGAGATTTAAAAGACCTCCTCGCCTCGAGTGAGCGTAGGCGAGAAAAGATTAAAGTCCTCCTCACCATGGGCGAGCACAGGCAAGAACAGATCATAAGACCTCTTTGCGTGAGCAAACTGAGGCAAGTTGAAAGCCCTCAGTGCAACCGAGGGAGGAGGAGATGTAGCCCCTGGGCAAGTTGAGGCATTAGGAAAAATCCTTCTCACCCTCGAGTGAGTTCAGGCAAGATGAAAATGAAAGGTCAGGGGTGTTAACAATCTTAAGTATGGGAAAGGAGGGTTGGAGAAGAACTCTTTCCCCCTTGAGTGAGACACCAATATTGACCTAGTAAGACCAGTTAAATTAGAAGTTAAAGGGTGGTTGGGGAGGTTCGCAGAGGACACCCCACCACCCAAATCATTGTTCTGAAACTCAGGGAGGTAGAGAAGGATCCGAAAGGCGGCTCTACCCCAGATGAGGGAACAATGGTGTAAGTTATCTCAGGGTAAAGGCTCGGAGAAGGTAGAGAGCGATCCAAAAGACAACTCTCCTCCCAGGTGAGCAAAGATGAAATCAGAAGGTGGTCCCGCAAGGGACGCTTTCAGTTAAAAGGAAGATGACGTCGCCAGAAGCACATGGTTTGGGATTGAAGTAGAAAGAGAATCGCACGGCGGAGGCCGCGTCAGCAAAGTTCTGAGCGACGATATAGAGATGCCTTTGGCCCTTGGCAGGTCGGGCGAGAGAAGTTTCAGATGCTAAGATCGACCCAAGCCCTTATTGCTGAGTAAGTGATTTCGTATTAAACGTTATTGTTTCGAATTAACCGTTTGTTTGAGCTAAGGTGGTTGGCAGAGAGTTAAGTACAGGTTGGCACAAAGTATATTAAGTTGAGAAAAACCATCCAGTTAAACCAGTTGATTGCACGACAGATAAATTAGAAGACTATATATATATATATATATATATAAATGTATGTGCACAGGGATATCGAACAGTTTGAACAGAGTGAAAATTATTACATATAGACCAAGGTAAAATTCAAGAAGTTTCAAGGCGATAAGTCAACTGGGGGTACGATCTTGCCGTCCACCACCTCGTTGTATACCGAGAACTCGGAGAGATCAAGGTCGGGATATTTGCAAGCAAACTGCTCCAAAGCAGCGCCAAAGCCGAAAGTGAGAACTTGGGTAGCCTCAAGCTGAAGCTCGTCGATCTTCGTCTTAAACCCACTGTTCTCTTCACGAACCTGGGTGACTTCAAGCTCGAGCTCGTCGGCCTTCTTCTTGAGCCTGCTGTTCTCTTTGCGAACTCGGGCAAGCTCAGCAGCGGTTTCACTTAGTTCCTGGGAAGCCTTATCCCGATCTTGCTCAACCTTTCCCAGAAGAGTCTCCCTCTCGATTGACCTCTTGTCCAGGTTGGCCATCTTTTGGGCGTCAGTTTTCTTTGCCTCCTCCAGCGTGGCAATTTTCTCCCTCAGAGGGACGATCCTGTTCTCCAGCTCGACGACGTCCTGGAGTTTTTCATGAAGTTTATTGCGCATTTCTTTGTTGTCCTTGCGCACGCTTTGGAGCACATCCTTGAGGGCGTTTTCGACCCGCGAAAACTCGAAGCCTTGCATCAGCATGTCGCACTTGGTCTTCTCGGCTTTGGCTTTCGTGGTGCTTGCCACCTCCTGATTGATCCGATTATCGAGTTCAAACTTCTCCAAGGAGTCCCTTAGCCCTTCGCCGATGATTTGGGGAAGACAATCGTCAACCATGGCACTTAGGCGCACGGTGAAGGACTTCAAGGCTTCTTGAAAAGGGGCTGGGAGGCTTGAGGTTGCTGGAGGAGGCGGAGGTTGGTGCTCACCACCACCCTCACAAGGTTGGATGGCGGGGGGGAGCTTCGAGGCATGGTGGTGAGGCAGGGAGTTCTTCGACGGCTTGGGAGGAGGTTGCGTATCAGCAAGTTGCTCAGGAGCGGCTTCAACAACTGAGGCGTTTGAAACGAGAACATCCCTAGCGGACTCGAATGGTGTGGAGGCGCTGGGGGGGGGTCCTCGATGTAGTTTGGGGCGGCGCTCTCAATAGCTGGGGGCTCGATCACAACCCTCCTTTTCCTTTTGCAGACTAGCCTGTCCTTGGTGCTTTCGTCCGCCTCTTCGTCTGACACTACCCTGGGAGCTTTCCTCTTAGCCTTCTTGAGGGGTAGTTTCTTGCGTTGGGGGGCTGGAAGAGAGGCAGCTGCGGGTGGGCCAACTGGTGGAGATTGGCCCTGGGCGGCAGCGATCTCCGCAACAGAGTTCGGGATCGTTTGGGAGCCCGCCGCAAGCTTATGGGACTTGGCTATGGCGCGTAGCTCAGCCATCCTATCTTGTCCCAGAATCGTATCTGCAAAGGGGGCCAACAGTTATCAACCAGCACAGAAAATTGACAGGTAATAATGCATGGATGAAGTTGAAACCATATGCGAAATTAGAACAACAACATCAGAGTAGAAACGAGGAAATGCAAATTCAAGCTAAGGGAACTTGAAGGCTTAAGGACAGACCTATGTGAAAGTCCAGTTGGCTTTCAAAGAACTCAAAGGTGATGATGGAGGCAGTCGATAGGGTCACGTTGGAAGAAGCGACTTTCTTCCAGAAACCGCACAAGTCCTTGTCGAGCTCCCTCATCTTTTCTGGCTCCCTAGCCTTCCTGAAGCTCGACTCTTTCCTTCCCTTGTTCACCCAATACAAGGGGAACCCGTCGAGAAGGGAAGGGTCTTGATCGCTGCAGCATACACGCACGAACTTCCCCTTCCAATCCTTATAGGATTGCTGGAAGATGGAGAGAATGGACCTCCCAGCGACCCCATTGAGGCTGACCCATAGACGATCACCTGGGTTCTTCGCCTCGAACAAGTAGAGGAACACATCCACCGAGGCCGGATGTCCCAAGTGTGCGCAGATAATTTGGTAAGCCCATACGAACGCCCAATTGTTGGGATGGAGCTGGGCGGGGGCTATGTCGAGCTCGGTCAGGAGTTCCCTCTCAAAGCTTGTGAAGGGAAACCGAAGCTTGACCTTCTTGAACATAGTGGTGTAAACGAAGCAGAAAGGGGCGTCGTCGCTCCCCTGATTGTCGGTGCAGATGGGCTCGCCAGGAGGACAAGGGCGCACAGACACCTTGTCATCGTGCTCTTTGCTGAAAGAGAGGTGATCCTGATCACCTTTCTTGAGACGAAGAATATAACGATCAGAGTTGATGCATGAAGTCTCACCCAACAAGGTTGCGGAGGCCCACGGGTACAATCGTTTGTAGTCTGGAAGAGGCTTCACCGTCGCGCCGGTTTGTGGTGGGTTTGGTTGTGGTTGGCTAGGTCGAGAGGATGCGGGTCTCGCGACTCGGTCGAAAGGGACGTTAGAATCCTTTGGGGGGTTGCGGGAAGAGGAAGGGTTTGCCCTACGGGTTTTCGTCGGAGGGTTGCGAGGAGATGGAGGAGGGTTTGGTGTGATTTTTGAACGAGCCATCGAGGAAGCTGCAAGAAGACGAAAAGGGAAGATATGAGAGTTCGTAAACAGAAAAACTCGATAGAAGAGAAGGAGATGGAAGAACAAGGGGGGCTCGCAGAGAAGAGGTTCAGAAACCCTAAACGCAGAAAAGAGAAAACAAAGCAGAGAAAACATCCCACAACGTATGCTCCAGACAGTTAATGGATGATGCAAACCGATTAAAATGCAGCAAATATCAGTTACCGTTGGATGATCAAAAGAGTACTCAGAAAGATGGTGGTTGGGGGAATCAGAGCGTTCGCTAGAGCGTTTCGAGAGTTTAAAGAGAGGTAGAAGATAATGAAATAGTGAAATGGCGCGAAGTGTTTAAGAGTTTCGAACGTTGCGAGAAGCGCAAACGACAATGAATAATGGCCGTTGATGAGTTCACGTGTCGAATGATCGAAGAAGTTGGTGAAGTGTCAAGTCAGTGAACAGTATGAGCGCCAACGCGCAAAGCCACGTAAGCCGCCGGATTTAAACCTCTTTAGTCTCCTCGCTGAACAAGTCGCAGCTTGAGACTGGGGGGTTTGTGTATCGACCAGGTCATCGGGTGTGATGACATGTCTAGCACGTGACTATGTGGGGCGTGCTTAGTGGAACACGTGGACAAGAGAAAGATGAATGGTTCAGAAGTGAGCATAGTCGCCGGTTCATGGAACTGGCGTTCTGTAGTGAACATGGTCGGTTGTCGCCGGGTTTATGTGTCATCGACGTGTTAGGCAATGGGAGATCAGGTGGTCTGGCACCGCCGCAAGGAGCACATCGCCGGATTTCCTAGTAAACTCAGTTGAAGCTGCTGAAGGCTCAAAAGAGTAAGTTCAAGCATATAATTTCAGTAAGATGATTGTTGCGCCAGCATAAGGCGTGAAAGGCGTGTGGGTTGAAGGGAACAGCTTGCCTATCAGCGATAGGATTCCCAGAGTGGACATTCGTTGATGGCAAGGTTTCCTCAGCCAGAACATGCATGGCGCAGCGATAAGGAGGGTGTCATTAGCAACAAGCGATATCACAGAGATGGTGCACTTTGCTGCACCCGATACTCGCCTTGTCAGGTGGTGTTCTAGAGCATATTGCGTGCTAGCTTACTCCTTGAGTAGAGGACTTAGCCGTGCGACTGGTTACTACACAGAAATGACGCTCAAGTTACCTCAACCTAGATGACGACACGTGTAGGGTTGGATGCTACCTGTTATCCCAACCCAGATGATGACACGTGTAGGGCTGGATGCAATAGAGAAATGACGCTCAAGCTATCCTAGCTCAGATGATGACACGTGTAGGGCTGGGCGCTACCTGCTATCCCAACCCAGATGGCGACACGTGCAGGGCTGGATGTGAGCCACGTATCCAAAAGCATAACGGCCTGGAGAGAGAAGAAACCTAGCTATAAAGGTAAACTTAACAGAATTTGCAGAGGTACATTTTCATTACGACTCATTGCTAGGGTTGTGTGCCTTTAGTACGGTTCTATAAAGCATATATTCTCTCAGTTTTTGGGTGTTCTTGTGACTGACTTGAGCGTCGGAGCGCCATCGGCCGCAGAGGCGTCACCTTGTGTTTTCAGGTTCTCAGAGAGATTTTTTGTGGTGTGAACTTGAAGGCCACGTGGAGTCAAGCTGGTGAGGAGGTTCGTGACAAGGCAACGCTCTTACGCTAGGTCAACCGGCAGGATGAACCTGCATTCACAAGCAAATATAAACATACAAGATAATCTATTCCAGTTAGTCTAGGACCACAAACTAGTTTCCACTAGGTGATTTCCAAAGAGGAACATCAACCAAATCAATGTGGGAAACCAGTCAAAAATACAAAGATGCAACATACATAAACAATCGGTTATTTCGCAGGAATAACCGGTTGAAATTTTGTATCAAAGTTTCAATTTTCAATCATAAACCAGTTATAACAGTTTATAGCAGGTATAACAATGTTCAAAATACGTGCAGATATTAGAACATTATATATACCAAACACTTCTCCCCCTACTTGTCTTCACAAATATATTGAAAGAAGGATAAAAAACAACATAAAATGGAAAAAGAAATTGTTCAGAAACATAAACCAACAATTTAAAACGAAGGACTGTTATCCCTCTCATACTATAGGTCCAGAAGTTGATTATGAACTTCTTCAATTTGCTCATCCAAGGTTTGAAACCTTGAATCCATATGGTGAAACCTTGACTCACTCAATTCATGAAGACTTCTTTGATTTTTAGTAAAGGTGTCCATACGGTTTACCATTAGCCTTTCAAAAGGAGACATTGAGGTCATCCTTTCTCCCATGTAACCATCATTAGGACCAACTTCATGAGTCTCAGCAGCAAGTTCCTCTTGCGTTGCTGCAACTTCAGATTCTTCACCATCATTGATTCCACTAGGGCTAGCATGGTCACCTTCCTTGCTTACCCATTTCCCAATCTGGGTAAATCCCATCTTGCTTAGGGATCCACTATTGATCTCACTTGAAGGCTTAACAATTTCAGCCAGCTCTTATTCAATATCCACTTCAAAATAATGTAGAAATTTAGAAATCAATATTGCATAGGGATAGTGGAAGTCACTTAACCTTATGGCCTTTTGCGTATGATCCTTGATGATGTGAATCCAGTTGAGCTTCACTTTGTTCATGATGCAATAGATTAACAACAAGTCTTCTTCAGAGAGAGTAAAGTGATTGCTCCCCCTTGGTGTGATAATCCATGACACAATGAAAGCAATGAGCCTTTCATCAAGTTTCAGCCCTCCAACAAAATAGTTTCTTACCTTTGAGAGGGGGTTCTTGAGACAATTCTTGTAGAATTGCATCTTATTGAACTCTTCTACCACCCATAGATTGCCCTTGTTAATCCTTACTCCAGAAAACTTTAGCCCAGTTATGACAACCCACACATCATTGGTGATAACAATGTCTACCCCCTTCACATAAGAGTTAAGAGTGTTGATGAGCATATATTTATTCACTCTCAATAGCTTTAATCATGGATTATTGGAGTATAATAATAAATAAATCCATTGTGTAAATTTAGATTCATATAATTGGGTTTATTTGGGCCTTAATTATTATTATTTCTAATTTTGTGTTTTTAGATCAAATTATCCGAAGGAAACATCTACCTTTGTGAATGGGCCAAATATGCAAAACAGGAAACAAATTATGAGGAGAAGAAAGAGAAAATAAAATCTACAATATCTTAAACAGAATTGGAAGCAAATCTTCTACAAAATACAAGAATTCTGGAAAGTTGGAAACTATCAACAAAATATAAACTACAATATTTTCCCAAGATCCTTGGAGCAGAAAAGCCTATAAAAGGATACAAGCATCAAGGAGGAAAGGGGAGCTTCATAAGGTTTTCTTACTTTATTTTCTTCTTTGTAATTATTTTGTTTTGTCTTCGCATGGAAGGCTAAACCTTTTTTGTTGATTCTTTTGTAATTCCCCATTGAGTTCTGAGGTTTTGTTATAATAAAGTTTCAATTTTTAATTCTCTATAGCAATTGTTTTTATTGTCTAATCTCGTGGAAAACTGGTTTTTGTGAGAGGTTGTACTTGAACACATGATTGAGAGTCTTCCTTATCTTAAACTTTGGTTTCTTAGTTAATTCACATTGTTCTAATCAATTTCTTGGGCGAATGATTCAAGGGAGAGGAGATAGGCATTCCCATGGGGTATACGCATGGAACAAAGTGGGTATTGATTAAACCAGTAGACGCATGCTTTATTGGTGAGTTTCAGTTGAATCAGATCGGCGCATGTTCAATCTGGTTTAGCTCTGGGTGAGGATTGAGAAATGATTAATCTTTAGAGAACCTGTGAAGAATTCAATGGTGGAAGAACTTGGGATCATCCACTTTTGTTTTTTATATTTCAATCTCTTTTATATTTTCTGCATAACTATCTTAACCCCCTTTTTATTATTATTGTTATTACTAACTTTTCATTGCTTGTAGATAGATTTTGAATTCAGTTAATTGAATCACTATTGGATTCGTTGGGAGATGACTTGGGGTCATCTGACCACAATTATACTATCATCTCTCTAGTGTTAAACAAGTCTACACTAAAATTATATTAATTTGACATCAAAACGACAACTATCAAGTGTCACCATTAAATTGAAGGTTAGTGTAAAATACCTTTACCAAGACTGGATAAATATTTCTAGAAAGCTTAAGAAATATTTTCAGCCTTTGCCCCTTAAGAAGACTTCTCACCACAATCAAATTTTGTTGCTTCATCCATGTGAAAGAGACAAGCTTTGGTGTGTTAACAATCTTCCTACTTGTTTCATGTAGGTACTTGTTAATAAGTTCTGATTCCCCTGAGAACTAGCCTTCTAACTTTCCACCACTCCTTACAGGTCTTGTTTTCATTCTCTTAGAGGATGGAAGAGTTGCAGCCATAGCTCAGATTAGAGAAGGATAAGCACACTGCAAAAAAAGATTTAGAGCAGAGAGAAAAATGAAGAAAAACATATTGTTCTTTGTGAAAATAGAAACTAATAGCTTCACATATATAGTCACAACCTTTGGTCAAAGTTGGCATTTAGTGGGTTATTTTCAAAACAGAAAAGAGAATCAAATAAGAACCATAAAGCAGTTTTTTTCAGTCTTAACATAATCCAAATACAGAAATAATGAAAATTTAGAATTGGATTTGGAATTAAATGTTCAACAATAAGAAGAACAAAGAGTTATTCTTCAAGATTTTAAAGTACACATATGAAAGCAGTACATAGTATTAGAACAAGGCATTGTCTTGCAAATATGCTTTCTTGAGATCCTGATCTTACTGACCCTTCATGTGGAGTCAAAAATCTGCAAAAGAAAACTTGTTAAATCACAAGATTTGATCCCTTAAAGAACATGGGACATTTTGTGTTAGATTTATCCTTGGAACCATACCAAATTCTTGGAATCCATTTAAAGATTCCTTTAGAAACAAGAGATTTGTGAAACTTGCAGAATCTAACTGAATGACCTCTCTTCATACAGTAAAAACATGTAACAACCAATTGTTTCGTTCTTTTAATCGGTTGTTTTTTCTAGCACTGATGAAAAAGGTTTTGAAATTCCCTTTTCTTTGCTTTGTGGATAAAATCCCGAGCCTGCTTTTCCAAAGACACAATTTTGAGATGCAAGAACATTCTCAAAGTTGGATTTCCCAGTTGTAAGCTTATCCATAGTTTTCAAAAGATAATGAATCTTTCTTTCAAGATTTTCACAATTTTCAAAAAAATTTGAGTGACAACTGCAAGTAGAGTTCTTGTAAATCAAATCAAGGTTTTCAAAATCAACTTTAGATTTTTCCAACTCTTCTTCTAGTGTTTTGACTCTATTTTCAAGCCAGTTGTTCAAACCTTTCAACCGGTTGTGAGAGAGAGCCAATTTGTTAGCTTCTTCATGAGTTTCATTGAAATCTTCAAGTAATTGATAATAATTGTTACCTTTGATTGAAGAAGATGAACTCGTGCTGCTTGTTACAAATGCTTTCAAACACAGGTTTGCTTCTTCATCTTCTGAAGAGCTAGAGGAGGACACCTCATTATCATCCCATGCTATATATGCCTTCTTGGATTTTCTTCTTCTTTCACTTTTGAAATCTACTTTATCCTTGCTCTCATTATTGGGGCACTCAGCTTTGATGTGACCGTGTTCACCATAACCATAACAAGTATATTTGTTAAGATTAAAATCATTTGGCTTTTTAGAACTGTACCGCTTAGAAGCTTGGCCTTTATTCTTTTTCAAGCATTTGCTAACCTTTCTTGACAACAAACTCATGGTATCTTCATCACTATCACTATCACTTGAGTCTTGTTGCTTTTTATGGTTGCCAGCTTTAAGTGCAATGCCTTTGCTGTGTTTGTCCTCACTCTCTTGGACAACCAACCTATTCATCTCAAGCTCATGCTCCCTTAGCTTACTAAACAAAGAAGCAGTTGCCATTGATGTTAAGTCCTTTGATTCTGAAATGGAAGTGACCTTTGGTTGCCATGTTCTATCAAGACACTTCAAGATTTTGATGTTTAGCTCCTCTTTATCAAAGTTCTTTCCAAGGCTCATCAAATGATTCACAATATGAGAGAACCGTTTCTGCACATCACATATTGTTTCCCCTTTCTGCATTCTGAAAAGCTCATACTCTTGGATGAGAGCATGCTTTCTTGCCCTATTAACATCATTTGTTCCTTCATGTGTGACTTCAAGGATGTCTCACATCTCCTTTGCTGAATTGCATTGTGATACCTTGAAAAACTCATCACAACTCAAAGCAGAGGTTATTATGTTTTTAATAATCCAATCAAATTTTGCTTTCTTGCTTTCAGCCTCAGTCCATTCAGATGAAGGCTTATCAATTAAAACATCATCTCTTTTAACTTGAGGAATAAAGGGACCATTTTCAATTGTTTCCCAAATACCTTTATCTGTGGAATGCATAAAGATCTTCATCCTTACCTTCAAAAACTGGTAATTTACACCACAAAACAGTGGTGGTCTGTTTATGGAAGTACCTTCGCCAAAAGGTAATTTGTCCGCCATTAAAATAGTTTTAAAAAAAATAGAACTTGAATATTTTTCAAGAACCTAGCTCTTGATGCCAATTGTTAGAATTAATGGCTTAAACAAGAGGGGGGTGAATTGTTTATTAAAATACTTTCGCAAAGATTGAATAAGAATGAAGCTTTATCACAAATCAAAGATTAAGCAATCAAGGAAGACAATCAAACAATGTAAAAGAAACTATTTGCAGAATTTCAATCGGTTGAAACTTTGTTTTAATCGGTTGTTTATGGCAGCAACAAAAGCAGAATTAAAACAAACAGTTTATAAGAAGTGAGAGAGAGAGATTACTCAGCCAATTTATACTGGTTCACTCAACCTTGAGCTACATCCAGTTCCCAGAACAACCACTGGGTTCCACTAGTAACCAATCACAGAATACAATTCACACAACCACAAAGAGGTCATCTTGATACCACAAGAACCATTCACCCTTTTTGCTATACACACCTTTAGTCAGAACACCCTCTGACTTTATAGGATTTCAAAACATTATACAAGTTTATAAAAGAACAAATATAAGAATCATGAAAGGAACAAATTACACCTGAGTTTACAGGAATCACAGAACTCCTATGATCAGACCTTGAACCAGTGCACAACTATTTAGCAATCTTGCAAACCTTTGAAATTTTTTTCTCAAAATCAATCTCAATCTCACTGTATTTGATATCTAACTTGTGTTTTTTGTTTTAAAAGAAAAACAATATTTATAGCTCTCAAAACTAACCGTTCTAGGCAGCAATTATGAGCCAAAACAGTTTTCATTCACTTGCAAAACAGATTAACAGGTTTTCAAAAAGTTGTTATGAAAAGTCATTTTAACACGTTAAAAAGTCATTTTAACACGTTAAAAAGTCATTTTAACACGTTGAAAAGTCATTTTAACCGGTTGAATTAGTTAAGCAGTTATTTAACCAAGTCAAAAACAGTTTTAAAACCTTCAAACAAGCTAAGTGACAAACAACCGATTATTTTGAGGTTTCAACCGGTTGTTTTCTCTTTGCTTAGAAAAACACTTTTCTCTTTTAAAACATATTGAGCAAGCTTGTGCAAGGGACTAGGAATGATCTTTAAAAGAATTCTATACACCCTAGACTAAGCCCAAACCAAAAGCAGCACAACTTCAACCTTCACCATAGATTTGAAACATCAAAGCTCCCATGTTTTACAAGCTTTGTAATTTTGTGTCGCGTGATTGTGTTTGTCTTCTTCACCTTTAAGGTCTTTATATAGTCTTCAGAATATGACTTAACATATTTGAATGCTAGGGATAAATTTGAAATGTTAATTGCTATCAACGTCTGATCTTAATGATAAGTTGTTTTTATAAATATGCAAGGTATCGATATTTAGGAAGCATCTTAATAATTTTATATGCAAGGAATCAATATAAATGATTTTTATACGGACATCAATATCAATCAAAGGACATAATATTGTCATGCTAATCAAAATACAAAAGAGTGAGAAAGATGAAACCCAATCCATATTTTTCCATTTGAAGCAACAAACTCTTTAACTTGTTTTCCTATTACTCATTGCCATCATAACAATTCTCAACAAAATTTTATTATGTTGCTTTATATTTAGCAAATCTTTTACTTGAATATTCAACTGTTCCTTGTGGGTTGATATTCATCGTTAGGGACAAATTATTACTTCTGACAACGTAATGCAGTTGCTGTAAAAAGTCATCAAGTTCTGTTGAAACTGTTCTTGCTTCTCAAAACTATGTTTTTAGCAAGGCTAGGCTTGGGTTTGATCCAAACAGCAAGAACAAACCGTTTTCAAAACCTTTCTCAAGTTTCTTTGAAAAATAACCTATTGTTTTGTCGAAACAACCGGTTAAAATGTGCTCTTACTGCATAAAAAGGGACCACACTATTAAATTTTGAAAAGTTAAGAGGTTTTCTATTCCTAAAGGTATATTGAAATGGGTTCATAAGATTTCTAAGGTTCCTAATGTCCCAATTAATGTCTATGGACCCAAATTTATAAAGGGACCAAATCTTGCAACTTGATCTTGTTTCTTGTAGGGTTCTTTGACAACCAATAAGCATCTATGATAGTGGATGTTCTAAGCATATGACAGGGGATTAAAGCAAGTTTGTTAATCTACTCCTTAAGCAAGAAGGTCATATGACATATGGGGACAACAACAAAGGTATTCTTGGCAGTCAAGGAAACATTGAGTTTAAAGAATAAGTTCTCTAGAGAAAACCAACCAAAGCAATGACTATCCTTATGTTTCAAATATACGCATCTTACAAAGTTTCTTGACAGTCAAAGAAGATTCATGACCCATGTAAAGTAAGTTACATATTCTCATCCTATGTATGTGTCTCAGATGACCAAATGAACATCTAAATGTTTTCTCTTGGTGGAATCTATTGAGGTTATCTCTATGCAAAGGTATGAACAAATTGCATACTGCATTTTTCATCACTTTTGATTTTTTTTTTTTTTTGTTCTGGAAAACTTTCACTTTGCTGTCACAGTAAAACAATTTGTTGAAAGCTCGAAACAACCTATTGTTTTGCCCCTGACACCTCTGAATAAAGTTGTCATGACTGCTTATGCATGGTTACGGCTGTTTCTTCTTTTCAAAACCAATTGTTGGTTAAATATGAAATAAATGTGCCTCAGGATCTGATCATAAAGGAATCTATTCTATTGTTTTCTTGAAAATTTAAGAGCTCTTTATGAATGGTCAATCAAAATAAAATATCTGTCAAAGTAATTTCTGTTTAGGTCTGACACATTGCCTCTTCCCACTGTTACAATTTTTTTTTAAAACAGCCCACTAAAAGCCAATTTATCTTGTCCAACTTTTTCTACTTATATATGTGTGTGATTTAAAAAATTATTTCATACAAACAATGTGTTTTTCCACTACATCTTCATACATTCATTTCTGCATCATGGCCTCTTCATCTCCCTCACCAAAGAGAAGGAAATCACGTGCTGTCAAAAGGAATGGACATATGGAAAATTGGTTTTTCGGGTGACAATGAGAAAATTGTAAGTTTTCTGCTTGAGTCAAGTAGAAAAGTCATAAATAACCCAAAGTTGATATCCTTCAACTGGGTAAAGGAGTAGAATCTCAAGGAGGTGAGGAAGGCCTTGAAAGATCAGAAGCTAAGAAGGTTTCTTGAGATGTCTGGAAACACTTATCCAGATTTGTGAAGGTATTCTACACAAATCTACTTATTGATGGTGAGAACATGTATTAACATGTTAAGGGGTAGATATGGAGATCATACCTGTTATGTGGATGATGACTTTTTACAACAAGTGCACCATGTTGTCAGAAGTCATAATTTGTCCCTAAGGACAAATATCGAACCCACAAGGAACAGTTGAATAATCAAGTAAAAGATTCACTAAATATAAAACAAAATAATAAAATTTGTGTTGAGATTTGTTATGTTGGCAAGGATTAACAATAAAACAAGTGAAAAAGTTGTTGCTTCAATTGGAAAAATGGGGAGTGGGTTTCCTCTTTCTCACTCCTTTGTATTTTGATTAGCATGACAATATTGTGTCCTTTGATTGATATTGATGTCCGTATAAAAATCATTTATATTAATTCCTTGTATATAAAATTATTAAGATGCTTCCTAAATATTGATTCCTCGCATATTAATAAAAACAACTTATCCTTAAGATCAGACGTTGATAACAATTAACATTTCAAATTTATTCCTCACATTCAATTATGTTAAATATTATCATATAGGTTAGAACCTTAGAAGTACTTTCCAGTCAAATTTAAGATTCTAGGTCATGGTAAACCAAGCATTACAAACAAAATAATAATACCAATCATCAATCAAGAACAAAATATTATGTTTAGATATCGTCTCAATACGTAAGAGTTTGAACAAATTACTTCCAATCCCAAAGGGTAGAATTAGCCACACATGATGACTTTGACTAATAGGGATAGCATGAAAAGAAGATTCAGGATGTTTCTCCTTGACGATTGCCTCATCTAATGTTTCTCACACCTCTTATTCTCCCAATTGGGTTGCAAGTCACTCAATGATGTTTTCCTCTCAATCTTCCACCATAGGGTTGTGCCTCCAACACCCTATTTAACCTAAATGACTTGGGTTAAGTGAATTCTTGCTCAAGCGAGATTGAGCTTTCTTGAGTGAGTAAAACGTCGAAACACCCAATGTTGCTAGCACTATCTCGCTCAAGCGAGATGCTCTGATGACGAGGTGGGCTTGTGATAGCTTGGTGCGTGTCGGGGCATTCCAACTTTCCTTTTTATATTATTCTCCTTGTGGCAATCATCTTCATTCTTCCCTAGAATTCCGAATTAACACAAAATTTGGAATAAATCGTTCTTATTCAAATAAAAATCACAATATGTAAAAAGGTATAATTTCATAAATTTGGGTTATTTTATACTTATTTTATCAATTAATACCCATAAGTGCCTTATTAAAATATGAAATATTACTGAAATTTGGCACTTATCAGTGGATTCCCATTACTGGCCTAAAATACTCAGGGATAAGGATCAACAAAGGGAACGTAGGTGCTGCGGAGGACTTAAACAAAATCCAATTCTATATGAGCTGTCTCAAAAATCCCCATTTGAAAGTGAAGGGATTTTATGTTGGTGCTTTAAAATTGAATGAGAGGATCATTGCCTTCATTGTCACATGGATGATAACTCCAAGGGGAAGTAATCATGTTGTTCTTACTGAAGAAAACCTTGTCCTAATCTACTCCATAATGAAGAACATCGAACTAAGGTTAAATGATTATCATTTGCCTTCTGTTGCTATTATATCTAAATTTCTTCAATATTTTGAAGTTGATCTTGATGAAGAATTGTCAGAGGTGGTAAAACCAACTCATAAAATCACTAATGGGTCTCTTAGCAAGATGGATTCATCAAAATTGGTAACAAATGGGTTAGCAAAACGGAAGAACGGGTGGGACCTTCTTGTGAAGATTAAAATGGAATAAATGATGGACACCAAGATGCACCAAATGATGGAAATCAATCTGAACATGTTCAAGATGAACAAGGCACTGAAAATCCAAATGAACAAGTGGTTGGTGAAGTCAATGGAACTAGTCAAAGTGTTGGAAATGACGATGAATATGCAATGCATTCATTTATGGGCTATGAGCCACCCATAGATTGTGGGATTCCTATGTCACAATTTGAAAGGTTGATGATCAACCGGTTGGAAAAATGGCTAGTGATCAAAGGAACCACTATGAGTTCGGTGTTGCTAGGTTCCAGCATCTAGATGAGCAAATTAAAGTTGTGCAAACCCAGCTCTTCAAATTCCAATATGGAAAGGATGATTGAAAGTTCAAAATATCACTTTCTGCTTTTGTTTTATGCTTTCTATGTTTCTGCACTGTCATATTTTCAATTCAGTTTTATGCTTCTTTATCCATTCTCTTTGTCTATTTGTGAAGACAAATAGGAGGAGAAGTTAGTGATTTCGTTTTGGTTGTAATTTTGGCTACACTATGGTGTTTCTAATTCTGGTTAAATATGTTGCACTGCACATTGTTTTTTTTTCTGCTACACATGTTGCCACACTATTTTTTAGAATGGTTTTTCTGCTTATGAGTTATGCAAAAACTGGTTTTGAGTGTGCTTGATGATACTATTTTAACCTGCTATTATAATTGCTTTGTATGATGTACAATTCCGTTTTGCAGGATTTCTTAAGTTAAAAAACTACAACACAAAAAAAAACCATGGATTTCTCTTCATCAAATAGGAGGGGTTGTTAAACAAGATGCTTTGATACCTCCAAATTTGTGCGGAAAGCTTAAAGACTGCTACTATATGTGTGAGTGTGTTGTCTAGTAGTTTTTTACTTGTTAATCCACTCCTTGTTTTAATCTAGAAAAAGAACTATTTTCTGAAAAACTGTGAAATTTCAACCTGTTGAATTGTCAAAACAACCTGTTGTTTGACACTTAGTGGTTTTCAAAAATGATTTGGAAAAGTTTAGCTTTGTTTTGTCTTTTCTGTCAAACTGAAACAATTGGTTATTTCAATAAAACAACTTGTTTTTATGAAAACCTTAACATGAAATTTATTTCAATCTGTTGTTTTGGAAAACAATTTGTTGTTTTGGAAAACAATTTGTTGTTTTTATAACAGAATTCTATTAAGAGTTTGAAATTGTTTTTAAATGATTCCAATTGCTTTTAATTAATGATCTAACAACTTTGACCACTTGCTTGCATTTATGATCCTGCCTGTTGACTAGGACGCAAGAGCCTTGCCTCGTCAAATCTGGATCGACTTTGCGCCGTGTTAGCTTCCGTCCTTCGCCCTGATTCACCTCAAGAACCTGCAAAAGACAGAACGGCGCCGCTGCGGCCGATCACGCTCCGACGCCCAAGTCAGCGACTGAACCACCAAAATACTAAGAGAAAACTAAGAACTTCAGGAACCGTGCAAAATTCTCTCTCAGTGTACTCAAGTTCTCGCAAGCGTAAAAGAAGTATTCTAAAACGCGCGTACCTCAGAAGTTCGTTAGAATCTCTTATATACCTGTGCACTTTCTCTCTCCTAACAGTTACACATCTGGACACGTGGCTCGCATCCAGCTGTACACGTGTCACCATCTGGAGCATCCTTGACTTGGGCGTCACCTCTTACTCTTCAGGCCTTCGGCTAAGTTACTTACGCAGGAAGCAACTCAGCGCATAACTGTCTTGGAGCGTGATCTCTTCTGCGTGGCGAGTACGGGTGCTTTCATACACACCTTCCCTGTGGTCTCGCCGGCCGCCATCATGATCTACTTCACTTACTTCATCGTGCATGCTCGGGTAAGCTGTTCCTCGACCTCAACCTCTGGCTAGCTAGGGAATGACGATCTGACGACTTCATCCTCTGCTTCGAAAGCCTGGAACAAGCTTCCCTGATCCTTCGGCGATCTCTAATCACTTGGTCATCTGGGTTCGCATCCGGCGACTTCATCTCAAACCTGGTGATCGCCGGTTTAGGTATGCTAGAGATCGGAGCACGCCAACTTAATAACTGGCGACTACACGAGCCCCCCGACTTCCTTCCCTTCTGCCAGCCAGGTGCCCCGTTCAACACGCCTATATAATAGCTTGCTGCCACGTCATCACTTCCGACCACCTGGGCGGTACAATTTATATAAAGGTTGTTTAATATTCTTTTCAAGACTCTATGAAAGAAATATTGTTAAAAATGTTTTTTAAGAGATCAAGAGCTTTGGATCATCACTTGTGTGTAGAATAAGATTGGGTGTTTGTATACTTATGTATTATACCTTTTTAAAGCCCAGGTGTATTATATTCTTTTCTATTTGAACATTGTATTTCAGTGTGTTTTTGTATAAGGTAGTTTCAGAAAAGTGTTTCTGAAAGCTGTGATGTTGTCAAAGAGTGGTGTGTGTTCTTAAGGGGTTAAGGATCATCACTCTTGGTGTGTGTTTTGTAATCTAGGTTTGACTACATAGTGAATTCTACGTGGTTAGCTGAGAACTGGATGTAGCTCTTGGTTAAAAGTGAAATAGTATAAACCTCTTTGTGTGATTCTCTCTATGCCTTTTCTTATGCACTGTTTGTAACATTGTTCTATATTCTGTTGGTATAAACAACCTATTGTTACGAGAAAACAATTGGTTGACTTTCTATAAAAAAACCATAAAACATAAACCTTATTAAGTTGAACAGAAAATCAATTGGTTGATTTTTCATAACTTTTCACTCTACTTCCAATATTTGTGAAAACAATTCACCACACTCTTGTTTAGGCCAAGAATTCTAACAATACTAAGTAAAATATGTAAAAGTTAGATTTAAATATGGTTGATAAATAAATTTTAAAGAAAAGATGGTTTCAATGATAACAATACTATTTAATTTCTAATTCTCTTATGTTTATCGTCTTAATTGTCTGTTGTATGATTCTTTAAGAGGTTATACAAAAGTTATAAATACGAAAGTTTAGGAAAATTATTTAGTTGAATTTTAGTGATAAGTAGAACAATTATCCTCATGATTTATTTTCAAGTAAACTCTAACATGACAACAACAAAATTTACAAATGAAAAATTAAGTTTGCAGAATGTTTCATACATCATCTTGAAGAACATGAATCTATTGAGTATATAGAATTTTCAATTTGTATTTGGAGAAAATTCAAATTTTACATTTACATTAAAGTTATGTTTTATGTAAATAAGGGGTAGAGATATCCAATGTAATTTCTTTGAAAATCCATAATCATGAAACTATAATGTCAAAATTTATTTGAAGGGCGATAAGATATAAGGTTTAAATTTTAATATTAAATTTTTACATTTCAAGATATTATAAATAAAATATTTTATGAAAAAATAATTATCAAAGTAAAGATATATGTTTTGTTTCTTTTGAATTTAAGTTTGTCAAGATAACGTCAATATAATCAATCTTCACATTCAAGACATTATTCGCTTTGGAGTTTAAAACTCTCTCATCACAATTTCATTGTTAAAATATGGAACGAAAAGTAAAGAAGAAAAAGTATATCTAAATTGTGCATGACATTGACTCTTAACTAATTTGTTAAAACAACATATCATTCTGTTTTAATAAAGATACAAATTTATTTCATGTAATAACCAAATAATTAAAAAATGATAATTAAAGGAAGAAATGTAATAACCAAATAACAATTAATCCACCATGGTCTTACTTAAAGAAAGCTTGATGGTTGAAGCATTTGTTGATACTTAACACCGTTTACGACATATGCAGACTTGAGGATTAAAATTGCAAAAACCAATTGCTCTCGCTCCAAACATATTTGGACAATCAGTGTAACAATTCTCATCACAGTAATCATACAAATTTACGTCACAGATCTTTCCCTTTGCCACTTTCGTTGGCCCTTCACTTTTTGCAACAAACAAAAACCTGTATAAAAAATAGAACAATCTCTTAAAGAAAACAATGGGCTACCATGCACAATTGAAAAGCAATTCATACCAATCCCAATGGAAATAAACAAAAGTGAAAATGTGATCTTCGTATCATAATTCAATTCTTGAACAATATTTCTTCATTGAATGCAATACTGGGTAGATTCATATGAAGTTATGACAAGAACTCTATATATACACATACATATGGAACAATACAATTCATTTGATTTAATGTAATTATAAACCTATGAAATTTTTTCTTACTTATTTATAGCAATCATTAATACAATTATCTATTTTATAAATTTTTTTTTTTCATTTTAAGTATTAAATTACTACTCTTTTAAAAATCATCATTACATAATTTTCTTAACATTATTTTTACAAAATTATACACACATATATATATAAATAAATAAAAATTCTATTATTTTACTATATTTTAATATTTTTTTACTAAGTTATATATTCGAAATGAAATTATTTTATTGTAATAAAAAATATATTCTATTTTTGTTAATATATATGTATATATGATTAATAACATTATTTATGATTAATAACATTAGTAACATTATTAATTTTAATATTGTTTACTTTTATTATGATTAATATACCTTATATTTATGTATATATACACCGTGTTATTGATGTAATTTTTTTCTTTAATATTTATAAAAATTAATAATAGAATATTTTTGTTTTTAGAAAAATAAAATATCGTATAGCTATTATTAATACAATTATCTATTTTATAAACAATTAATTAATTTGTTTTTTCATTTTAAGTATTAAATAAATATTCTTTTAAAAATAATCATTACATCATTTTCTTAAAATTATTTTTACAAAATTATGTATATATATATATATATAATTCAATTATTTTAATATTTTTTTTACTAAATTATATATTTGAATGGACAAAGTTATCCAATTATACGACTACGTCTACGTCTAGTTCTCTTAATCAACACTATTTAAGATCATTTATTAACAATTTTCAGATTAAAGTTTATTTAAAGCGTTTGAGCACAATTTGATTTTATTTTCTTTGTGAATATATTTTGAAAAACATGTTATCAATCTCGTACTCTAATTGTTT
Source organism: Phaseolus vulgaris (assembly GCF_051622355.1). NCBI lineage: Eukaryota > Viridiplantae > Streptophyta > Magnoliopsida > Fabales > Fabaceae > Phaseolus > Phaseolus vulgaris. The sequence goes on along the minus strand of NC_143508.1, from coordinate 44,411,561 downwards.
GAAAACTTTCTTATACAAACCTTGAACTAATCAATAGGTCTACAATCTCCTAATTTTGTATGATGACAAAAATTATAGGAAAATAACTTATATATTAATAACAAATTTATAATTTCAAGCATCAACAGAATATAGATATAACATGACACATGTTTAAAACAACCCATTTTTCTTTTATTAGTATTTTTTAAGTTATTTTCTTGGTATTTTTCTTTCTCCCCATTTTTGTCATTGTTAGAAATCTTTTAAGGAAGGACGTTAGGGAAGTGTTTTTGGACAAGTTATGTCCTTTATTTTGAACTCCTCTCTCCCTATTTGACATCATTAAAGAAATTGTGTTTGGGGAAAGGTCTTATCCATCACTTAGTAATGAGGTGATTTCATAGGGTTGAATCACTTAGACAAGAAATTTATTCTTAAGATTGGGAAAATCTGATTTTAAGGTTTCCTCTAAATATGATTATGATTTGAAACCTAAGAATAAAATATTCATAAAAGACACATATGATTGGAAAATGATAAAATTGGAGCATATAACATGAATATAAACAATATCATATAGCATAAATATCAACAATATTAAAGCAAACAATTAAAGCATTGTAAACATATAAACTTAGAGTAAGATAATCAGAGTAAAAAGAATATAGACTATAAAGAACATATGCACTTATGGAATGACTCTTGTGCGTCTAGTGCAAATGTATGCATACAAAAGGAATACATCTAGTCTAAAAAACAATTGTCATTGTACATAAATAATATCATAGTCTAATTTATAATTGAAAAAATGTATGTACAAAACTGTAAATATTAACGTTTAAGCCACTAGACAAATACGTGGAATTAACTTATATGGGCCAATGAACTTGGGAGGTGATGAATTATTTGATTTAATGGTTCTGTCTAGAATCTCGAAAAGTTAGCTCACCTTTGTGTTATTTTTTTAACCTATCATGATTTTAATACTAGAATAAATGATTCTATAGGAGCAAATGTTGGTGGGAACTTGTAGATTTAGTTTATCTCTTTATTTTCATTTATATATATATATATATATATATATATATATTTGAGATTTTAATATAAACACATAGTAAATACTATAATTTTAAAATTATAGTTTATAATATTAAAAAGTTATGTATGTGTGTACATATATATATATATGTTATAGAGATTACATATAAATTAAAGTGAAGATAATTAATATGGAAAGGATATAAAAAAAAAATATAAGGATTGTATGTATTGTTACAAAGATACACTAATAATATAAAGTCTAGAGACAAATTAGATAAACCTCGGAAAATAGAGTGTGGTGAAGTGAGTAACATGTTGGCAATCTGTTGGGATTCCAAGGTTCATAAAGTACTAAAATTGTGTGTGAAAACTATATTGTCAAATTGTTGTGACATCGTATCATAATTGAGTGTGATAACTATATTGTTATTATTGTGTATCGATACTCTTAAATTATTGTTATAACAATATGTATAAATATGGCACAAAAATATTTATTTGTGTATATTTTAAATTTACTTGAAAAGTCTTGAATGAAATAAGTATGTGGTAAAAGTATGTGTTCTGAAATAAGTTTGTAACAAAGATAATGTGTTGTGAAATTTATTTATGATTGGTATATGTTGTTAAATATTATAAAAAAAAGTTGATGTGCATAAAGTTATTTGAAATGATTGATGTCAAGAGTAATATGTTTAAAAGTTCTATTTAAATATAGTTGATAAATAAATTTTAAAGTAAAGATGAGTTTTACTGATTATAATATTATTTAATTTCCAATTGTCTTATCATTATCATCTTAATTTTTTTGTTGTATGATTCTTTAAAAGGTTATACAAAAGTTATAAATACGAAAGTTTAGTGATAAGTAGAACAATCATCCTCATGATTTATTTTCAAGTAAACTCCAACATGAAACCAAGAAAATTTACAAATAAAAAATTAAGTTTTAGTATGTTTCATACTTCATCTTGAAAACATGAATCTTCTGAGTGTATAGAATTTTCCATCTTTATTTGGAAAAGATTCAAATTTTACATTAATGATATGTTTTATGTAAATAAGGGGTAGAGATGTCCAATCTAATTTCTTTGAAGTTCCATAATCATGAAACTACGGTGTAAAAATTTATTTGAAAGGCATACATTAGATAAGAAATTATTTGAAGATAAGATCTAAGGTTTAAATTTTAATATTAAATTTCTACATTTTAAGATATTATTAATAAAATATGTTATGAAAAAATAATTATCAAAGTAAGGATATATGTTTTGTTTCTTTTGAATTTAAGTTTGTTGAGATAAGATCAATATAATCGATTTTCACATCCTAGACATTATTCGCTTTGGAGTTTAAAACTCTCTTATCACAATTTTATTGTTATAATATGTCTCGAAATGTTAACAAGATAAAGTATATCTAAATTGTTCGTGACATCCACTCCTAACTAATTTGTTAAAAATACATATTATTCTTTTTCAATAAAGAAACAAATTTATTTCACGTATTCATATATAACTGTTCTTAGAAGAAGAAATTATAAAATGATAATTAAAGAAAGAAATGTAATAACCAAATAAAAATATTAATCCACCATGGTCTTACATAAAGAAAGTTTGATGAGTTGAAACATTTGGTGAATACCTAACACTGTCTACGACATATGCAGACTTGAGGATTAAAATTGCAAAAACCAATTGCTCTCGCTCCAAACATATTTGGACAATCAATATAACAGTCCTCATCACAGTAATCATACAACTTTACGTCACAGATCTTTCCCTCTACCACTTTCATTGGCCCTTTACTTTCTGCAAAAAAACAAAAATATGTATAAAAAAACACAACAATCTCTTAAAGAAAACATTGGACTACCATGAACAATATAAAAGCAATGCATACCAATCCCAATAGAAAGAAGCAGAATGAACAAAAGTGGAAATGTGAGCTTCATATGGTAACTCAATTCTTCTTCCTTGAATGCAATACAGAGTAGATTGATATGAAGTTATGACAAGAACTCTATATATACACGTACAAATGAGACAATACAATTCATTTGATTTAATGTAATTATAAATCTATGAAATTTTTTATTATTTATTTATAGTAATTATTAATACAATTATCTATTTTATAAATAAATAAATAATTAATTTTTTTTTACATTTTAAGTATTAAATTACTACTCTTTTAAAAATCATCATTACATAATTTTCTTAACATTATTTTTACTAAATTATACACACATATATATACATAAATTCTATTGTTTTAATATATTTTAATATATTTTTTACTAAAATATATATTCAAAATTATATCATTTTATTGTAATAAAAATAAAAATATATTCTATTTTTTGTTAATATATATATATATATATATATATAAATACACATTTTGTTATTGATGTAATTTTTTTCTTTAATATTTATAATAATTAATAATAGAATATTTTTAGTTTTAGAAAAAATGAAATATCTTATAGCAATTATTAATACAATTATCTATTTTAATAATAAATAAATAATTTGTGTTTTCATTTTAAGTATTAAATAAATATTCTTTTAAAAATAATATTTACAAAATTTTCTTAACATTATTTTTACAAAATTATGTATATATATATATATAAATTGAATTATTTTAATATTTTTTTACTAAATTATATATTTGAATGCACAAAGTTGTATATTGGTTCACCCTATTACAGGGCTATGTCCAGCTCTCTTAATTACACCATTTAAGATCATTTATCGACACAAGTTTGCAACACCTCTCCAAGCAACAAGTATTCTACACATCTCCAAGTAACAAGTATTCTACACTTCTCAAGATAACAAGTATTTTACACCTCTCTATGTAACTGTTTTACTCTCCCCCTGAGACTAAGACCTCTCAAAAAGTGAGAAACACTCTCAATTAGAGAACAAAAATGGAAGCGCACAGGGTTAGCTTCACATGGTGAAGTATTTATAATGTAACAATCATTCTCATAAATATGAATGATAAACAACATATATGAAATATACTCATGGAAAGACTATACACACTTAGAATATAAATTTGCTATGTAAGCTTTGTAATTTTGTGTCGCGTGATTGTGTGTGTCTTCTTCACCTTCAAGGTCTTCAGATTATGACTGTTGAAACTTTGATTCTTCTCTTGTTCACATAGAAGATTGATGTTGCTTATGAAAGTACTTTTATCTGTTTGATCCTTCTGCGTCTTGAAATTTAAATGTAATTTGATTTATTTCTTCTTTAGTCTCAAGTGTGAATGTTGATACTTTAATAATATAATCTTTATTATTAGATATCATATCCTTCATTATTGTGTATTGTTCATAATCTTTTTTTGTGTCAGACACTGAATATGACAACTTCTGTTTTGATTTGATTTTGTGCTTCTTTAGACATATGAAACAATTTGAATTGTTTTCTTTTAGATATCTGATGTCAATGTTAATCCTTTAATACTTGTGACTTATTCTTCAATCATATCTATGTCATGTTGTATCTTCTGTAAATGTAGTAGCACTTGATAAAGAAACTTTAGCTTTGTAGATATTTGCGCATCTTTGCACTTTGGATTTCTTTTTGTAGTTGTGGTTGTGCGAACATTGATAAATATACTTGAAATGCTTGAATCACGTTCTTCACTACTTCATTACGTACTCCTTCTTTGAATAATTTCCTTAATCAAATGAATAATAACGTTGTACTGAATCTTCATTGTATTAGACACTGATTTTGGAATGTTCTGATACAAGGTCTAAGTACTTATTTGTTTTATGATTATCCTTTAGATTTAATCAATTACACACGATGTCTTTAGACAATGACTGAATGACACTTTAATGCTTTGATCTCACTAATCTTTCTAATCAGCTTCATGATCTCTAATAGTCAAACGTTGAGTATGCAAACTATGGATTTTACTTGGCGTCTTGATAATCCTAAAATACATTTAGAAACATTTTTTGAAACTTAGCAATCAAAATAATATCTATATTAAAGCATGGGTATTGTTGAAAACAATATCATAAATTATTTCTAAATTATCAAATCTTTCTATTAATTCTCAAATATAAATTCAAAAACAATACCAATAATTTTTAGATTAAACTTAATTTAAAGCGTTTAAGCACAATTTGATTTAGTTTGTGATCCTGCTTGTTGACCAGAGCGCAAGAGCCTTGCCTCGTCAAAGGTGTCTTCCTCTGGATCGGCTTTGCACCACGCTAGCTTCCGTCCTTCACACCTCGATTCACCTCAAGAACCTGCAAAAGACAGAGTGGCGCCGCTGCGGCCGATCGCGCTCCGACGCTCAAGTCAGTGACGGAACCACCAAAACTCTAAGAGAGAAAACTAAGAACTCAAGGAACCGTGCAAAAACTCTCTCAGCGTACTCAAGTATTCTCAAGCGTAAAGAAGTGTTCTAAACGCGCGTACCTCAGACGTTCGTTAGAATCCCTTATATACCTGTGCACTTTCTCTCTCCTGACAGTTACACCTCTGGACACGTGGCTCGCATCCAGCTGTACACGTGTCACCATCTGGAGCGTCCTCTGCTTGAGCGTCACTTCTTACTCTTCAGGCTGTTCGACTAAGTTACCCATGCAATGAGCAACTCGGCGTATAGCTGCCTTGGAGCGCGATCTTTTTTGTGTGGCAAGTGCGGGGTGTCACCATGCACACCTTCTCTGTGGTCTCGCCGGCCGCCATCATGATCTGCTTCACTTGCTTCACCGTGCATGTCCTAGTAAGCTGTTCCCTGACCTCAACCTCTGGCTAGCTAGGGAATGATCATCTGATAACTTCATCCTTCGCACTCGTGCTCCTTGAAAGCCTTGAACAAGCTTTCCTGATCTTTCGGCGATGTCCTCCTCTCGGCGATCTTTGATCACTTGGTCGCCCTGCTCGCATACGGCGACGACAACACAAGCCTGGTGACCGCCAGTTTAGATATGCTAGAGATCGGAGCACGCCAACTTAACGACTACACGAACTCCCCGATGTGCTTCCCTTCTGCCAGCCAGGTGTTCCGCTTAACACGCCTATTTTATCTCTTGCTGCCACGTCATCACTCCCGACTACCTGGTCGGTACACAAGCCCCCCAGTCTTAAGCGGAGACTTGTCCAGCGAAAAGACTAAGAGGTCACGTCACTGTCGATCTACGTGGCTCTGGTGCAGGTTTCCGTACATCCGTACCCTCTGTTTTCTGACGCTCCACCAACTTCCTTTCCCATCGCTAGACACGTGGCTTCATCAACGGTTATCTTCAATTGACGTTTGCGCTTCCAGAAACGTTCGAAAAAACCCTTAAACCCTTTCGTTTCCACTGTTTCATCACTTTTCTGCATTCTCACACGTTCTAAGTTTTTCTCTGCGAACCCACGAAGCTTCTCAACTCTCTCAACCTCCAACTCTCTTCAACGCTCATCCGATCACAAAAAGGTACCTCTTTTACTTCTTCTGTTGATATTTGTTGCATCTTAACCGATTCGCACCATCCATTATCTATCTGGTGCATACGTTGTGGGTTGTTTTTTCCTTTTCTCCCTTCTCGTAACTTAAGGCTTCGTCTTCCATCACGTTCATCCCAACGAACTCTTGTCCGTTCGCTCTGTCTTCTTCGTTCTCAATCGAGTCGTTCTCTGTAACCTTTGTTCATCCCTTTCATTTTCCTTTGCAGTTCCTGCGATGGCTCATACAAAATTCACTGCGAACCCTCCTTCTTCGTCGCGAAACCCTCCACCCCAAGCGCGTAGGGTTGCTCCTGGGGCAAATCCTCCGCCAGCGCGTAACCCACCACGAGCATCTAGCGCTCCTTCTACCCAGGCTGAGAGGCCTGCAACTTCTCACGCCAACCCCGCTCAGGAACTCCACCAGTCGCCAGAGGAGCCTCCATTCCTACACAAGACTATAAGAAACTCTACCCGTGGGCCACCCCAACTTTGCTGAAGGAGACCTCTTCAGTAAACTCTGCGTTGGCGGTGCTACGGTTGAAGAAAGGGGACGAACCCAACCTCTCGTTCCACAAGGAGCACGACGACAAGTTAATGGTGCTGCCTTGCCCTCCCGACGTGCCAATCTGCACGGATGACAAGGAGAACAACGACGAGTTGTTCTGCTTCGTTTACACCACTCTATTCAAGAAGGTGAAACTCAGGTTTCCCTTCACCCGCTTTGAACGAGAGCTACTAACTGAGCTCAACATTGCCGCTGCCCAGCTCCATCCCAACAGCTGGGCATTCGTGAGGGCATTTCAAATCATGTGCGCGCACTTGGGACTACCAGCCTCGGTAGACGTTTTCCTTTTCTTGTTCGAGGCCAAGAATCTCGGAGACCGCCCTTAGGTGAGCTTAAACGGGATTGTTGGGAGATCGATCCTCTCAATCTTCCAGCAATCCTACAAAGACTGGAAAGGAAAGTTTGTCCAAGTGCGTCAAAATGATCAAGACCCCTCGCTGCTCGATGGCTTCCCCTTGTATTGGGTAAACAAGGGGAGCAAGGATTCCAAAGAAAACTTCAGAAGGCCCAGAAGTCCTGACAACATGGGCGAGTTGGACAAGGACCTCTGCCTTTTCTGGAAGAGGGTGGCTGATGCCCACATTAACTTTCCTACTTCTTCAATAATCACCTTCGAATTCCTCGAGGGTCAACTCGAAGCCCACATCGGTAAGCCCCACCTCACCATCAAATTTACCAACTTAGCATTTTTCTCCGTTCTACTTTGGCATTCCGTTATTAACTTATGCGCTGCTTGTGTTATCCCTGTACAGACATGCTTGTATCTTTTGCTTCTGTTTTAATTGCTCACCTACTTTTTTACCTTGTCCAGATAACATGTTGGGAAAAGGCAAAATGGCTGAATTGAGGGCGATCGCCCGAACTCACAAGCTGGCGGCGGGCTCCCAAACCGTGCCCAACTCGGTAGTGGAGATCGCCGTCGCCCAAGGCAAGACTCCTCCTCAGGGTGCGACTTCTTCTGGGGTACTGCCCGCCCCTCAGAGGAAGAAACTTATCTTGAGGAAGCCCAAAAGGAAAGCCCCCCAGGTGATTCAAGAAGATGAAGAGGATGACGAGGCGACTGAAGATGGCCTCGTCACCAAAAGAACAAGGGTGGCGCCCTCTTCACCACCCGCTCTCCCAACACCAACGCCGCCCTCTCCTCTAGCTCCAACACCACCAGTCCAAGCAACTCCCTTGGCTGTCGCGCCCCCTGTGGTTGAAGGCAGCGAGCCTAATTTCATTGAGAATCCTCCAAGCGCCTCCACGCCATTTGTATCTGCTGGAGAGGGTCCTCCTTCAACCACCTCTATCGCTGGGGCTGCACCAGAAGGAGATGAGGGTGGCCATAACTCGCCAATCCTGATAACAGAATCTCCGACTTCACCACCACTCCAAGAAGCCCCCCTCGCCCTACAAACTCAAGAGGGTGGTGGTGAAAGTCAGTATCAAGCTCCTCCAGCACCTCCACCGGCAACAACCTCAAGTCGCCCCTCTTCTGTCGACGAGGCCTTGAGGCCCTTCACGGCCAAGCTGAAAATGATGGCAGAGGATCTCTCCTTAATCGTAACAAAAGCTGTGGAGGAGTCCAACAAAAGGCTTCGGGACGAGAACTCAACGCTCCAGGAGGAGAACCGCCTGACAAGGATTGAGGCAGAAAAACTGTCTTGCAACCTGATGGTGGCAGAAATTGATCACTCAAGGGTGGAGGACGCCATGAACGCTGAGCTAAGGGGCGCACGAAAGGAGGCCTCCGACCTGCGCCAAAAACTGCACCTCCTAGCTCAAGAGAAAATTGAGTTGGAGAGTAAGCTGGTACCCTACAGGCTCAAGGTGGCCAACTTGGAGGCATCAATGAAAGCAGATGCAGCCAAGGTGGAGAACCTTGAAAAAAGGTCAGCAGATCGGGAGGTCCTCCTCGGGAAAGTCGAGAAGGAGAGGGATGACACCATGGCTGAGCTCGCCAAGGCTCAAGAGGAAAACAAGAAGATCGTTGCAGAGCTGGCCCAGGCGCGGGACAAAGGCAAAAAGGTTGTTGAAGACTTTGCTCAAGCTCGCGGGGAAACTGAAGAGCTGAAGAAACGAACTGATGAGCTGGAGAAACAAACCGAAGAGCTTGAGCAAAACTCCGCCCAAGTCCTTGCCGCCGGGTTCGACGCCGCTTTGGAGCAAGTCTCGTGCCAATATCCCGAGCTCGATCTCTCCATGGTGTCAATATGCAACGAAGTGGTGGATGGGAAGATCGTTCCCTCTGAAGATTAATTGTCTCCCTCCATCACTTTGCTCTTTGAAAACTTGGCGCTTATTTCTGTTTTGTAAAAACTTTACGTGTAATTTTTCTTCTTATGTATTTGAACTGACATTGCTTTACGTAACTCCTTCTGCTTTTTGCACCTCGTCTTTCTGTTTACTTCGCATTCTTTAACCTTCATCTGCTTTCTTACTCGCTGTATGGTTGATCAACTTATCTGGTGAAACTTGCTTAAACAAATCAACCCAGCGATACTCCGGGCTCAACTGTTCACTCACCGCTTTGAACTTGAGCAAACCGTTAATCTTATAACAATTTATTGAACTGTTAACTCAAAGTAAGACTTGAGAAACTTATTAACCTTCAAACGATGACATTTAACGGAACTTGCAAACTTAAGGCAATTAGTTACTTACTATGCAGCAGGCTTTAACTTAAACTGGTATCACAATGCAGTTTACCTGATCTGCCCAGCAAGGTTAGCCTTTACTCCTGTCATCGCCTGGAATTCTTCTGATCGTCATAGGGTTCCAGCGATGTAAGCTTTCTTTGCTTTCATATCTTGGCTTTTGTTCCCTCATCTGAGGGGTAGAGGCGCCTTTCGGATCCTTCTCTACCTCCCTGAGTTTCAGAACAATAAGCCGGATAGCGAGGTGTTCTTTTTAAACCTACCTTAGCCATCTTTTAAAACTTTTTCCACCCTTCACGCCATACCTGAACTCGTTCAAGACGAGAAGGATTTTATCTTGCCTGAACTCACTCTGAGGTGAGAAGGACTTTATCTGGCCTGAACTCGCTCGACGGCGAGAAGGACTTTATCTGGCCTGAACTCGCTCGACGACGAGAAGGACTTTATCTGGCCTGAAATCGCTCGACAGCGAGAAGGACTTTATCTTGCCTGAACTCGCTCGACGGCGAGAAGGACTTTATCTTGCCAGAGCTCGCTTGACGGCGAGAAGGACTTTATCTTGCCTGAACTCGCTTGACGGCGAGAAGGACTTTATCTGGTGCCTCAACTTACCCAGGGTGTACATCTCCTCCCCCCTGGATGCACTGAGGACTTTTTCTCGCCTCCAAACGCACGAGAGCACTGAGGTCTTTAGTCGTCGCTGGTGCCTCCGATCACCGAAAGACGATGAGGACTTTAAAACTTTAACTGATGCCGCCAATCGCCGAAAAGCGATGGGGACTTTAAAACTTTTTCTTAGAAAGCATGCAGCATAACTTTAAACTTGCCTTGAATCACGTACGAGTGATAAGGTCTTTTTCTAAAACTTTCGAAACAACAAGCATGCAATCTTAGGAACTTTAAACTTTGAAAACTCTTCTTTATTGGGTGGCCTCATTAAAAACCCTCCTTAGGGAAAAAAGAGTGCCCCCTTCAAACTGTTTTAACAGAAAGCTTGCAAATCTCTTCATGTTCGTTTTTACTTACAGAGCTTTAACTGTAATATAACTTGAGGTGTGTGGCGTTCCAAGTGCGAGGAATCGCCCCTCCTTCCAATGTCTCTAAGCGGTAGGCGTCGTTCCCGAGCGCCTCGGTTATTCTGAATGGTCTTGTCCACTTAGGCAATAACTTGTTATCTATCTCGTACTGGTGGGCCTTCCTCATCACCAGGTCGCCTTCTCTAAACTGCCTTGGCATCACCTTCGAGTTATACCTTCGTTCAATCCTCCTTTTCACTACCTCGGCCTTTACCCTTGCCTCCTCCCTGACCTCATCCAGGAAATCCAGATTCAACCTTCTTTCTTCGTTCGAGTCTTCCGCTACAAAGTTCTGGAATCTCGGCGAGCTCTCCTGGATTTCCACTGGAATCATTGCATCACATCCATAAACCAAGCTAAACGGGGTCTCATGAGTTCCTGACTGCTCGGTGGTATGGTACGCCCAAACTATGCGGGGTACCTCCAATATTCTGTAATCGGGTGTTACAGAATCAACTGAAATCATTACAGAGTAATCCTATTCCACTTCTCTCTTGAATAACCAAAGCTCAAGTTCAATCTCAAAATGCTTTCAAAACTCTTTGAAAAAACTCAAATATGTTTTTCTTTCTTGTTGTTTGTTATAAAACATTAACAAACTATTTATATTATTCAAATCTTGGTCAAAGCATTTAAAGCAGGAGTGTATTCATTTATGAAATCAATTAAAGCTCTTTTAACCAACAAAACTATTTTCTGTTAGGATTCCAAACAAACAATCGATTGAAATAGCGAATCAATCGATTGTTTGGGTTTGACAGCAAGTCAACCATCCAAAACAATTTTCAAACTTTTTCAAAAACACCTAAGTATAAAACATGTTTCGACAAAACAACAGGTTGTTTTTCACTTAGTTTGAAAAACACTTTAATCTTAAAAGATTTGAAAACACTTAAGCTTTAGATTCAACAAAGAGTGGATTACAAATATAATCTACCCCAGATCCTATTCTAAAGCACCTCAGCAACAACAAGCACATCCAGCCTTCCATCAAACACAATAGATTTGGATTCTTCAAAGCTTGAACACACTTGATTCAACAATATGTTTGCCAAGATTGTTTGTATCATAAGCTTTCTTAGATTAAATTCTAAAGCTTGAATGTGTAATATGTAGTGGAGGTTGTTGTAAATGATGTGGAATGAAAGTAAGAGAAATTCTAGGAGAAAAAGGATTCAAAAGAAACCTGAAATTGGAGTTGAACGAAAGCTACCATTTTGAATATCTTATATAGTGCTTGAGGAGTGCATTCTATTATGTTGAGTGAATGCATTAAAATTTTGAAAAATAATTTCTCTTTTTAGAATTTTCTTAGTGAAACCTTATTCCTCCAGAGAATATTAACCCGAGAGGGCCAATTTTTGAATTCCTCTTTTGGAATTGTGTGAATTAGGTTTGGCTTGAGCGAATTGAAATGCATAACTTTTAAGAACAATTTTCATTGAGCATATCACCATTGGCTTAGAGAATTCATACCCGAGAGCAACCCTTTCTTCTAGTGATATTTCGTTTTAAACGCTCTTGATTTGGCTTGAGTGAATTTCTTTGAAGAGTAGATCTTCATTCTTGATGAGAAATTGACTTAAGCACTTTGAGCTAGGCTTAACTAATTGTCGTCAAATTGAACAGAGGATTGTATGATCAGTCTGCCTGAGCGCTATGTGTTAGGCTGAGCAAATTGTGCAAAAATATTTTTTCTAATTTTTTCAAAAAATGTTTGCATTTGGCCTAACCCTTACTCTTTATTTCGAGTCAATCCTTTCTTTCTTTTGCCAAGGTTTTCAAGAACTTGATTTTTCTTTTAATTACTTCCACTCCTTTCCCTTTAGTATTCTTTTATTTCCTACAAAACATGAAATCACACAAAATTACAAAAATAAAGAGAATTTTGAGTTGCCTTTCAATAAGCGCTTGTTTAACGTCATTAGTTGGACTCATGTCTTCTGATTTTTTATTGTTCTGAAAAAAGGTGAGACTTGAGTCTCCTTTTTCTCCCCAACTTCTAATTTTTGCCTTTTGAATTTTTCTAAAAGAATTTGCTTTGACAATGCATGTTGTCTCACCTTCATTTGTGATTATTTTAAATTAAGTCCCTTTAGGTTTTGGTGTTGCATATTTTTTCATAGATCCACCATAACCTCATCATCTGACACTTGTAGCTTTAGCCTTCCTTTATCAACATCAATCAGCATTCTTCCAGTTTGTTGGAAAGGCCTTTTAAGGATTAAAGGTACTTCTTTACATTCTTCAATATCCATGACCACAAGGTCAACAGGGAATGTGAACTTATCAGTCTTGACCAGCACACTCCCATTAGTCATTCTTAATATCTAGTCGACTTCATGGTCACTCGTCCTATCTTTTTCATTAGAGATAAGGGAAAAAGGTTTATACTAGCCCCTAAATCTTACAATGTTGTATTAAAATGGTTGTTGAGAATGATAAGAATTATATGAATTTGAGGTCACAAATTTGAAATGATATGTAAACAATTGTTTGAGTTATGTATTAAATCAAGAAACTTATATTATAACAAAAATCTCCTTATTTTATTGATAATCCAATCACATAATTGATGACTTAATTTCGGAAAGTTTACCGATTCAGAAGTAATAATTTGTCCCTAAGGACGAATAGAACTCATAAGGAACAATTATTTTAAAATCTCAATGTATAATATTCACTAAATATCAAAAGATGTGCTAAAGTTTGATTGAAATGTTTTTGGTATCATAAATTTATGTGAGAAATTAAATGAAAACAAAGTAAACTATTAAAATAATTCAATTGAGAAAATTGGGATTGAGGTTAATCCTTCTCACTCGTTTGTATTTTCAATGAATAAAAACATATTATACTCCAACTTGATTGGCATTGATATACATATAAAAATCATTCACATCGATTCCTTGCATATAAAATTATTAAGATTGTTGATAAGTGTCAGATTTCAGTAATATTTCACATTACAATATAGACACTTATGAATATTAATTGATAAAATAACTATAATATAATCCTTAATTTATGAATTTATACCTTTTTACATATTTTGTGATTTTAATTTGAATAAGAATGATTTATTCCCAAATTTGTGTTTATTTCAAGATTTTAGGGAGGAATGGGGATGAAAGGGCAAAAGGTGAATATACAAAGCTAAAAAGGGAAAGTTGGAATGCACCAACATTCACCCAAGCTCGCCCAAGCTAGAAGTCCCCAGAGGATCTCGCCCAACGAGCCCTATCTCACCCAAGCGAGATCACTCTAGTAACGTTGGGCCTTTTTTCATGCAACTCGCCCAAGCGAGCCCAATAACGTCCAGGTGAAAAGTCACTTAGCCTAAGCTCAACTAGGTTAAATATGAGGCTTGAGGCACAACTCTAGACATCATTAAGTGGATTGAAATCCAATTGGGAGAAAAAAGATGTTAGAAACTCTAGAGGAGGCATCCGTCAAGGAGAAACATCCTGGATCTTCTTTTCTTGTTTCCCATACTTGTAATAGCCAACATGAGTGACTAATTCTACCATTTGGGATTGGGAGTCTATTCAAACTCTTGTGTATTGAGCTGATATTTAAGTATAATATTTTGTTCTTTATTGATGATTGGTATTGTCATTTTATTTGTAATGTTTGTTTCTATGGTCTAGATTCTTAGATTTGATTGGAAAGTACTTCTAAGTTTCTGACCCAAATGAAATGCTTAACATATTTAAATGCTACGAATAGATTTGAAATGTTAATTGTTATCAACGTCTAATCGTAATGATAAGAAGTTATATATATATATATATATATATATATATATATATATATATATATATATATACGAGGAATAGATATTTAGGAGACTCTCTTAATAATTTTGCATGCGAGGAATCAATATAAATTACCTTTATACAGACATCAACATCAATCAAAGGATAGAATATTACCATGGTAATCAAAATAAAAAAGACTAAGAATGATTAACCCCAATCCCAATTGAACCAACAAACTCTTTGACTTGTTTTCTTTTTAATTATTGCAATCATAAAAAACTCCCAACAAACTTGATTATCTTGTTTTCTATTTAGTGAATATTTTACTTGATTATTCAATGTTCCTTGTGGGTTTGATATCCGTCATTAGGGACAAATTATTACTTCTAACAACACAATGCACTTGTCGTAAATCAATCCTCAATTGTCTCTTAAATATTGATTCCTCACATATTTATAAAAACATTCTTATCATCAAGAACATATGTTATAAAGCAATTAACATTGTAAATTTATTCCTAACTTTCATATATGTTAAGAATTATCATTTAGGTCAGATACTCATAAGTACTTTCTAGTAAAATCTAAGGATCAAAATCGTGAATAAAGATTCAAGCTTTAAGAATAAAAAGATAATACCAATATCAATCAAGAACAAAATATTATAAATAAATATCACCTTAATACATAAGAGTTTAAATAAATTACTTTCAATCTCAAAGGGGAGACTTAGTCACTCATATTGGCCATTACAAGCATTGAAAGCAAAAAAAGAAGATCCAGAGTGTTTCTCCTTGACGGTTGCCTCCTTTAGGGTTTCCTATCTCTGATTATCCTCTCTTCTCCTTTTTACGAATCTACTTCACACCCTTATTTAACCTAATTTTATGTAGGTTAAGTGGCATATCGCTCAAGCTAGATATTTCTTGCTTAAGCGAGTTTCATGATAATAAAAACCAACTTCACTAGAGGAAACTCGCTTAAGCGAGTTTGAGTGAGTTCAGGGCAAGTATGGGCGAGTCCTTGGCGAGTTTTCTCCAAATAGCAAGGTTTGCCTCTAGAGTGATCTCGGTTAGGTGAGTTTGCTCTAGAGAGAAAGTTTGTCTCTCGAGTGATCATGTTTGGGCGAGTTTGAGCGAGCTCTAGGAATTTTAAATGCCCTAACTTTGTATTTTCTCCTCTTCCCTAACTTTTTTATTCCTCTTTTAGCCTTTTATCTCCATTTATCCTAGATTTCTGAAATTAGCATAAACTTGGGAATAAATAGTTCTTATTCATCTCATGATCCAAAAACATGTAAAAAGATTCAAATTCCTAAATTTCAGGTTGAATTATAAATTTATCAACAATTAAAATTCATAAGTGCCTATCTTTTTGCATAAAATACCACTAAATTATGACCCTTATCAATAACCTAAGATATCATGTAGTGAGAAGTTGAGGAGGGAGTTCCACATCATGACATGTATAGATATGCGACTTGAGTTGTAATGAACTTACCTTAATCCATTACTCTTAGGTTCACTTTTTAACCTAAGTATTGGTTTAGATTAGATACTAGTCTCTAGTAGAACATACTTAATACGAATTTCCTAAACACATGAGTTGATATTCCATTTCTTGAATATCCTTTAATGTATGAATTCATGTGTGGTTTATATGGTTTTGTATGTTTTTGTTTGATAGAAATGAACTGTTTGTGCATTGTAAAATTTAATGTTTGTTTACATACATTTGTATTATATTAAAAATTCATTTCAATATTTTTGTATGTGTTTTGTATGGTTATCTCGTATGACTATACTATGTATAGAGTATATGCATCTACATGTTCTAGAATCGTAATTGAAAGAGACTAAGAAATAGTATAAATTATCTTTTTGAAAAACATGAATATGTATACATATATTTTATTATGTTTAGTTTTCTTTTGAAATACTAATTATTTTGTAAAGATTCTCCGTTATACTTGTAGTAGAGTAGATAGTTTTGTAAGACCGCTATATAAAAACTTATATGGTAATTAAGAATTGATTCTTACTAATAATTAAGAGATTTTTTGGTTGCTTTTACTCATTTTTTATTTTTTAAATTATAATTTTTTTGGAGCAGATAGAAGATTAAGGTAGGAAAATTAGCTTTTCTTTATGGACAAATTATATTAAAGTTATGTATATTTTGAGTAGAAACATTTGAAGCAACGTGTAAAATTATAATAGTAAAATAGTTCTATCATAATTTTTCTTGAATAAATAGTAAAATTAAATTATCACTTAATGATTGTTATTATTTAATATATAGGCATACTAGTGTGTTAAATTTTATAGTAATACATTATAATATATTACACCTTTTATAGAAAAAAAAATATCACTTTAGGAGGGAGCAACTAACGTGTCAATACCTTTTTGAAATAAATGAGACCACACGCATGGCAGCATTTACTGTGACGGCGTCTAGCAGGTGCAGCCATTGCAAGCGCGTACAAAAGACTATTTTTGAAAAATTGAAACACGTGTGGACCCATCTCAAACTCTCTTCGAACTTTCCATTTAGGGTTAAAATTATGACCAATAAAAATCCAGGATTTGCTTAATAGAATATAATCAACATTTAATAATAATAATAATTCTGATTTATTGTTTTAAAAAATATGGAAAATTTAATAGTCATACATTTATTATCATTCAATAATAAGTTATTAGAGTATAATTTCCTTTCTTATACTCTAATTTTTATTTAATTGGTTTTTATGCTCATAATTGAATATGAAATAAAGAGGTATATATTATATACACTTTTTATAAGCGACTCTTCTCTTTTGTTTAACTATTATAGTGTTCGTCATTTGCATATTATTACTTTATTTAAAGCTAATTTTGAATAATATGGAATTTTATATTTTTTTTAAGAATTCAGTATATTTTAAAGTGAATTGGGTTTTATTTTGAATTATTTGGATTTAATTTAATATTATGTGTCTATTTAAAAATAATATTCAACAATTATATATTACAAATAAAACTTCTTGTATTAATTCGTTCATAAGTGATAAGTATTCTTTGATATTAGTTATTTTTAGATAAAAATCTCTCAAATATTTTTTCTTATTGTAGTACTTTTAACTAATATCCTTCATTATCTTTTCAACAAGTTATTCCTGACTTAAGATGAGACAAGTAAATTGTTTTTGTGATCAATAAATCACAAGGTTTGCTCACTACAGAGGAGTTGCGTCTTTTGGACATTTACAAAGTTAAAAATTTTCTCCTAATTTGCTAAAGATTGAATGCAAATTGTGTTCTTACAAAAATTTAAAGGCACAAAATTGTTCTTCTCTTTGAAGCATGTCATTATATAAGTTTGAAGAATGCAATTGTTGCATTTCTTTTCTTCTTTTGTCTTTAAGTAGTTTTGAACTCATTTTAATGTTTTCTTCCTTTTCTTTTATCATTTGTCGATTTTGAGCTTGAGCCTTGAAAAACATTTGATTCACTTCATGTAACATTAATTGTCCTCTTCTTCACACAATTTCCCTGATAGTTGACAATATTTATCGTCCTTGGTAGTAGAAACTTGTGCACCAAACTATAGTAAAAGTGAACATTGTATTAGATAGATAGTTATGTCTGAAACATGTTTATGTTAGGATAGTTGTTGAATAGTGCAACTTTAGTCAAACTTAAGAGATCTTGATGCTGACTTATCTTGAGTGTGGAATCTCTTTACAAAAGACGTTGAAAACATTCTTGCAATACAAACTTAAAGAAGTATTCCTTATGTTTACACTAGCTTTAAAATATGTTAGCATTTATCACTTTATGTTCATCAACACCTATCAAACAAAATGAAAAGTAAGTTGAATGTTTTGTCTTTTGTTAGACAAAACATTTGCACTTACATAATCTGTTATTTTTCTTTAACATCTATACATACATGTTCACACACCCATATGCATAGACGGACACACACATATACGTACACATACACAAAGTTGTATTTTGAAATGCTACATGTATATTCTCTAGTGGATTATATTATATTTTCTCATGCTCTTAAGTGGTTGTTACACTTGTTTCAATGAGTTTTATTATTTTACAGAATTTTTTTATTTTTTATTTATCATTACAATCTTATTCATCTAAATTGAAAATTTATAAGAATAATTAATTGAAGTAAAATTAATTCATAATTACTATTTATTTTTAAAAGTAAACACTAGTCCAATCAAGCTAGACACCAGTTCCACTGCTCAAATAGTCTAATCAAATCTAAGTAAAAAATAAATACCACATAATATAAAATAAGTAGCATCAATAACTAAATTTTGTGAAAAAAAAAATATAGTACAAAATTTATTAACTTTAATGATAATTACTTTAATTTTTATTTGTCCAATATACTAATATTTTACTCTCCTGTGTTTTCCTTTTATTACATTACATTTATGTCTTTTTTATACACAGAAGAGAAAGAAAACAAAAGGAAAAAAAGAGTTAGGAAATTTCCACCTCACACAATTCCGTTGGAGCGTGGGCCCCACTCCTAAAAGACGAACTCAACAATCAATAAAGCCACTGAAACCGTGGCCTGACGTGGCAAACCCTCGCAGTAATCTTTCATTGTTTGAAAGCCTCCATCTTCCTCTGTCACATTCAACCTTCACCTTTTCGTCTATATAACCTTAATCGTTCACTGCAATAATCACCCTTCACGTATCTTCTCTTCGCGCACTCCATAGAAATCTTCTAAGGAATCTCCTCTTGCTTCGTAGCTAAACAAACCAAACGCGCTTTCTCTGGATCGCTCTGAATATCTCGTTACAAAAGCAACTCATCACGCTTATACGGTACCGTTTCGGTAAGGCATCTTCTTCTTTTCTCCTTTTCAAATATCTGCGCACTGCTCACATACGTTGCGTGATGCCTGTTCGTACTACTGCTGCAAGGTCCTGTTTGGAACTCCGAATAAATTAGCTTTTGTTTTCGCTTTTGCCGAATCCGGTTCCTTGAAAAGTTCAAGTCAAAGACAGTTCGTTTGTTAAAAGTTCATTCTCTTTGTTGTGCATGCTTGCTTTGCTTAACTTTGCTGCGTTCGCCGAAGTGGCAAAACGACACGCGTGATTATCTTTCGTGTCGTTTAAGGGAAATGGTGGCGAGAGATTACAAGCGTTCGTTTTTTCGTTTCCTCGTTAGGAGGTGGTGGTGGATCGTCATTACCGTGTTGCTTTTGCTTTGTTTATTTCATTTTTTATTTTTCAACTTTCTAATTTTTTATTATTATTTTTTTTTCTTGAGCGCGTTAGGATGCTTTTGTTTTTTAAATTACTTTGAAAATTTACATGGAAAAACGTTGATTCAGCTCCCTCAGTGCCTTTTCGGTATTGGTTTTTAATTAAAATTAGAATTTCACTTTCTTAATTCCTACGGAAAATAAGTTAAGTGAAACTCTAGTCTTGTTGGAAAAATATTTCGTTTTTGTTCCAATTTATATACTTAAGAAATATAATATATTTTGTTGTGTGACAAAAATACGCAGTTGTGAAATGGCAATGCGTGATGGTGATTACTCTAGAAAGTCGAGGTAGTTTTGTACTTCTAATTACATATTGATGGATCGTCATTACTGTGTTGTTTTTGTTTTTAATTACTTGAAAATTTATATGGAAAGAACTTATATACAACTCACAAGTGATTTTTAGTATTGTTTACCAAACAGAATTGTAAACTAATAGCAAAAGTTTTGCATTAGCATCATAAATTGGGTGAAATTTCAATTATTAAAGAACGTTACATAAAAGTCTTGTTGCATTTTTATATTGAATTTGAATTTTTTCTTTTGGTGATAAAAATATGCAGTTGGGAAATACCAATGGGTGATGGTAGTTATGATAGAACTTTGAGGGAGTTCTGTATTCCGGATTACATATTAGTGTCTGGATCTGAACGAAGAAATGTCTCGCATGTACCTGCGTGCCCTGTGATTGTTTTCATAAACTCCAAAAGTGGTGGTCAGCTTGGAGGGGAGCTTCTTGTTTCCTATAGTACACTTCTTAACAAAAACCAGGTAAACTGTTTTTTCCTGTTTTGTCTTTTTTTTTTTTTTTTTCAAGAGGGCACATTATGTTAGTTTTTTTTTAGGGTGGGACAACCTGTTTGATGGAAAGACAATTTAATCTAACTTATGTATCAGGTTTTTGATTTGGGAAAAAATGCTCCGGATAAGGTTCTGCAGAAGCTTTATGCTACTTTGGAAACACTCAAGCACAATGGGGATAATTTTGCAGCAGAAATTCACAATAGATTGAGAATAATTGTAAGATGATTGCTATGCTGTAATCTCTGACTTGTAGCAAGGATGAAGATTCGAGTTGTTATAGTTTAATTATCTGATGATTTGATTAGTATTTGTTTCTAATGTATTCTGGAAAACAGGTTGCCGGTGGAGATGGTACTGCTAGCTGGCTTCTTGGAGTTGTATCTGACCTTAAATTACCTCATCCTCCACCAATTGCAACGGTGCCATTGGGGACGGGAAATAATCTTCCCTTTGCGTTTGGATGGGTATTTTATTTAACTTTCTATTCGGTCTGCTGAACTATTTGAATTTCATTTATGATTACTTGGATCAGTTTTCGTTTTGTTTATGTTCTTACTAATGAGCATGTCGATCTCAATTCGTGTAGTTTGACTAGTTATAATCACATAGATCAGTAGTAATTTTTGTTTATATTTTTATGGTCATTTTCTAGTGTGAATCTTATATGTCAAATTGCAACGCTAATTCTAATCGGATGCTTTGATTACAGTGGTACAAGATATGCCTGGTTGTTTACAGGATTTTTTTTCTTGGACATTTTCCAATGTACATCAATTATCAATTTATTGCGTGTGGGTGTTCTATAACTTTTTATAAAATATTAATAACCCAATACATTAGGAGCTACCTTCCTTTTTAACCAGGGTCAACTGCAAGGTTTTGTTCTTTGATATAAACAGTGCATGAGTTGTACATGTGCTGAGCATGATTTACTATTTACAGGGAAAGAAAAATCCAACCACGGATCTTCAATCAGTGACGTCATTCCTAAAGGATGTAAGATTGGCAAACCAAATGAAAATAGACAGGTATCTACTCCTTTTATTTGAATTTTCAAATTTGTTGAAACTTCTTACGTGCACCTGCATAAATGTATACTATATTCAATATATCGTTGCTGAAAACATTCAGTGGAAGTTTGCTTTAAATGTCTAGAAATGTTCTGGCTTCAGAAGTTGCATGAGCATTTGTAAGACTTGTGTCCGAGACATGTGAGAGACTACTGCGTGTTTTGATGATAGGCTTCAAGTATTTTTGCATTTGTATAGTATACGTTTTTTTGTCTCGTATTAAAGATACCCTTCCTTGTCCTCCCTTATTTTACTATAGTCAATTCAACACTAAGGTTTCACGATATGATGTACTTTAAAAGAAATGAATATGGATTTTTTTTTTTCCTTCAGCAGTAGCATTGTTGATTTCTCTCAGAATAGTAGAGGTCTGGACCGAAATTAGGCATGTTGTGCAATTGGTTATGTTTTTAAGGGTACAACATATCATGTATTGGGTTTATTATGCCATTAGTTTATTTTAAGGTTTAACATTGTTGATTGCTTTAGATTTTAACGATGTTAATTTTACTTCTATTAACCTTGTCGCCTCCTGATCAAATATATACCTGTTAGGATATTGGCTGCTCTGTTTTCCTCTACATCCTGCATTTCCATGTAGGAGCTTGTACAGAAGAAGAACATGACATATGTACCATCTTTTATTAGTTATTTTGCAACTGAATAATTCCTATCACTGCTAATTTTTTTTACAGCTGGCATATTGTAATGAGAATGAAGGCTCCAAAAGAAGGTTCATGTGACCCTATTGCTCCCCTTGAGCTGCCTCACGCTATGCATGCATTTCATCGTGTCTCTTCAACAGATAAGCTTAACATGGTGAGTTATATGTATTTTTTAATGAAAGTAAAGATGCTTGTGAAGCAACAGAGTTCTTAATCATTTGATGAAAAATAAGTTAATATTTACTATTATGAATTTCTTCTTTTTATCAAAAAATTAGGCAATTTCTGGCTCGCTCAGAGTCAGAAACATGACTTATGATTCACCACCATCAAATAGTTGTCATCCTTCATTTGGACACTGTATAAAATGTATGGTATATAGACCTTTTAGAGTGTCAAAATACAATTAGAATAGATTACTATGGCAGGCATATGATTTTAATGATTATCTTGTAATCACATGAATATAAAAGTGTTAGAGAAGTGATTCATTATCGAATCAGGCAACTGCAGTGCTAAGCTTTTATTTCTTTAGTTTTTCTTCTTTGCAAGTCCTTGATATTTTCATATACTGTAAGGAGTCTGGGCATTCCATGCATGCTTATCAGTGAATTGTCTGTTTACAGGACGGTTACCACACTTACCGTGGAGGATTTTGGAACTACTTTAGCATGGGTAAGAAGATCAGACATGTCTTTAAACTGTTAGGGTGGGGGTGGCAAGTACATTTCTGTGTGTACATTAGAAAAAAGTTTTGATCTGCAGAAGTTGCGTAACCACAGCATTGCCTCTGGGGAAAAATAAAGTTTGAGTTTTATAGCTTTTGTACTCGTGCAACCAGAAAGTAAGCCCTAAAATTGTGTATGTGTTTTATGCAGGAATGGATGCTCAAGTATCTTATGCATTTCATTCTGAGAGGAAGTTACATCCAGAAAAATTTAAAAATCAGTTATATAATCAGGTACCAAATTGCTCAATATAATATATGCTATGTTGGAGCGATACATTAGCTCTACTAGATATTTGGGTATTATAGCTATCCAAGCTCAATATGATTTTCTGATAAATACAAAATAGGTATAGATGGTGGTAATAAATTTTCAGTGCATAAACTCAAAATCTAATAGCTTTTAGCTTGTCATCCTTTTGCCAAATTAGCTGACATTTTATAGCTGACATTTTCAATTGTTTTCCTCTTCAACTGCAGTCTATTTTGAATGTCCTGGTCCTGGATATTCATTCAAGACAATTTTCAATTATAAAGTAACTGAAAAATTTGTGGAGGTCTTGAAAGCCGGTTCATATCATTTAATCAAATCAATAATAGATTTTGAAGCTATGGGATATGTTTGGTATAAGTTAGGGGTGAATCTTCGTACTAATAATTAGCCCTCTCATCATACCTTTCTTCTGTTAACCAGAGTGCCTATCTGAAGCTTGGATGTTCACAAGGGTGGTTCTTTTCTTCTCTGTTTCAATCTTCACGGTTAGTTACTAAAGCGGCACCAAGTTTATCTTTTGAGTTCATTTTGGCAAAAAATAGTACAATTGATTTATTCGAGAGCATTTACTAATAGCATTTTACTAAGTTGGGGGTTACAACCATTCTCGTGCAAGAGCTGAGGTTTGTTTGGTGTAAATAAACCTGGTTTTGTTCATACGCTGATGCTGTGTACTGGCAGCATTTACGTATTGTCACTATTGAGAAGATAAACATAAATTTTATTTTAAGAAAACGAGAATTGATCCAGTAGCGTGAAATTTCCCTTTTGCCTTGTCCATTTAAATTTTTTGACCAGTCCTCCACCTTAATTTCAACCAACAAGGTCTAGCACAGTTGTTAGATGATTGGATTCATTAAGCATGCTTTGTTAATCTCTTAGTTGAGAGAGGCAAAACACACTTTGGTAATCTCTTCTAAGAAAGAAATTGGTCTCCGTCTATAGGTTGGGGGAAAGCCTTGGTGCACATACAAAAAAAATGGTTTTAATTTCTAAATCTAGTATTTAATGTCGTTTTTGTTTATCCATTTAAGTTTTCTATACGAGCTCATTATAGTCAGGTCTATAATATGCTAAAGCCAAACCGTTCTAAGTTATGAAAATTTCCTCAAATATTTGCTTAAATACTTATGCTTCTTTGATACTAACTGAGAAAGTGATAAGCTGAATTTTAATATTGTTCAATGGCGATGCAATGCTTATGTCTCAAGTCAGTTTGTAGTTGTAAACAAGAAATGCTAGTTTCTGCTGGAATATTTCTGTTTTTCGTTGTCTTTTATTTTCTGAATTATACGGTGTTGAGTTTGCAATTTATCTTGTGGTAGCCTAATTCAAAATGAATAAATTTTGACACAGGAATATAGCTCAGCTAGCAAAGGTTAAGATTATGAAAAAAGGTCATTGGGAAGATCTCCACATACCTCGCAGGTGACACACTTTATGAAGACTCATTTTTCATTTTTATCCAATTTATTTTGGTAATGCAATTCAGCTTCCCTTAAGATTTCATACATAAGCAAATATCAGTCTCCTTGGATTTCTCTATTAAGATCTACTAGCCATAGATGTGAAAATCTCTTTTACATATTAAGCATTTCGTTTCTACCAAATAAAAGTATTCATATAAGGTATGTCTGAGAAAGGTAACAGCATAAGATGTAGGAATAATGCTGAAGAAGAAAGTAAACAAGACCTGTAACCTTGGTATAATTTTATGAATCTTCATAACTAATTCAAACGTTTAATTTCATATACAGCATTCGGTCTATAGTTTGCCTCAACTTGCCCAGCTTTTCTGGTGGACTCGATCCTTGGGGAAAACCAAATAGGAAGAAATCAATTTATGTAAGTGCCAAATTTCATCTCTCTGTTTCCTCACGTTCCAAGAATCTTGTAGGGAGCATACTTGTTAAGAACTTGGATATATTTATTACGTATGAGGATTCTGATAAAATATTCTACATAATTTTGCCTTTCAGAGGGACCTGACTCTTCCCTATGTGGATGATGGCCTATTTGAGGTAGTTGGTTTTAGAGATGCTTGGCATGGTCTTGTTTTGCTTGCACCAAATGGACATGGGACTCGTTTGGCACAGGTAGGTTTTATGATCATACCAGCTAGTTATTTTTTTTTCTTAGTATATAATATATATGATGGGAGAGCCTTAGACGTAATAAAAATGTTCCTTCTACTACTTCATTATATCTTGTTGTTTTTATGTTTTTCTACATTAACTTTTATAAATTTAATATGATATTTTATGTTTAGAAAAATTAACTTTTAATAGAAATAGTGAATAGGTATCAAAGTCACGTTTAATGTTTTAGTTATAAAAGATTAAAATGAATATTAAAAAAATAAAACAAGCCTTCTTAAAAATTAAAAAAAATATTAAATTTAAATTTTTAAAACACTTTTAGTTTTAGTTAACATTATTAACTTTTTTAATAGTTTAGTTAGAAAGATCCAATTAAGCATTTTAAAATATAGAATATTAAATTAAATTTTCAGCATTGAATATATTAAAACGAAAAAGATACTTACTTGATTTGACAAAATCTTTTGCATTTAACTGCAAAAGTTTGTACGAAATAATGAAAAACAACTTTTTGGACTTGTTTATTTTTATTTTTATTTTAAAAAAAATAATTATTTGAAAACACAAGGTATAGTAAAAATGAGATGACATTTTTATTAATTAAAGTGAAGAATTGAAAACATTTTATTAAATTAAACATATCCAATTTTCTTTATAGCGTTTTCTGGATAATCTCATTTTTTTGTAATAGAAAATAAAGAGAGAAAAGATTTTTCTAATGAAAAATAAAAACAAAAATGGAAATTATTTTTCCATTCCAAATGTAAATGGTCACTGTTAAACAAAATTTAAAACAAATAGAGTTGTTTTTAACTATTCCAAATTTTCTAGTGAGCAAATAGGGATTTAAACATGAGAACAAGCGATTTAAGTTCTCCTTTCTCTCTCCCTTATGTTCTATGTTGCTCTCACTATGCAGACAAGCAGAATCCGATTTGAGTTTCACAAGGGTGCAGCTGACTGCACATTCATGAGAGTTGATGGAGAGCCATGGAAACAACCCCTCCCAAAAGATGATGACACAGTTGTTGTTGAGATATCACACCATGGTCAAGTTAGCATGCTTGCCACCCCATTGTGCCGTTCTAAAAGTATGTATGATCCCTCCTCACCTTCCGTTGACCGGGAAGAAGATGATAGCAGTGATGATGAACTACAAGAAGATTGGGAAGAACGGCGCAAATTTGGTGCAGCTGATACATTCAAATATCCTGATGGAATTGATATAGCTCAAGTAAGTTAGTGTACAGAAAGGAATAACATCTAGCATTGATGTAAGTAAATGAAAGGGTAGAGGTAAATTTTTTCTGGTTTAGTGCATATAGTTTTCCTTACTCTTGCTTGTAATGTACAGATGATTTTGAATGAAATTAGTGTAATACATTTCATGGTAAATTGGAATGTTTGAGGATTTAATTTTTAGCCAAGATTAGTGACTCGTGATTCATGTCATGTAATCAACCTAGAATCGGGTATTGTTGTAATTGTTGGCTTACTTCTAGTGTATATGCATTTTAGGTATGAGTACATTTTAACCATTACAAAATAAATTCTTTCATCTCATTGCCAATGATGGAACATTGTTGATTCATGTTTACTCTTTCCATTCCTAGTTTCATTAGGGAATATTTTGAAAACAAAATATGGCTGAATCACTCCGAAGAGCTGAATAAGTTTTTTTAAACTTTTGATCTATTAGTTGGATGAATTGGTTCTTTTAAAAACTTTTGATTCATTACTAGATTCTTTAGAAAATATTTCTTCAAATTATGTTTTCTCACTATTAAAGAAACAAGATGATCAAAATAAAGAGATAGAGAGGTTGCACATGATTTTTTTTTCAACATTCGCATTTTTCAACACTATAATCAAAACATCTTCACTTGAGGTTTGACGTTGTCTTCAAGTATAATAAAGTATGTAAAATGTTTCTCTCAATTTCTCAAACACCTGATATCCAATTAATCATGTCTTCAATACTTACAAATCATAAATTAGTTAACATATCATTACAAATCATAAATTGGTTAACATATCATTCCAAGTATCTTACCTCAGATGATTCTAAACAATCATTGGACCCTTAAAGAAATATAACACATAATTTCTTAATTAATTCAATTCATCTAAACATAATAATTCTCAATTTTTTTGGAATAAAAAATTATAAAATGTATTATGAAATATGATTATTAAGTGATATTCCCTAATAAATAAAAAATATCTTGGGACCTGCTTTCTTAAGCTAGAATAGGTCACTTGAGAAATAAAATCTATTACTGGAGAGTATCAAGTGATATATTCTTAAGACCTAGAAGCTCTAAGATCCTATAGACCGTCTACACCCCTCTAGACCGTCTGGTGACATATAAAACTTGTGTGAAGATTTTGATGATAACAAAAATAATTTAAGTCTTCTATGTGTTTTATATGTGGTTAATAAACATCTGAATGTTCTAAAAAGTGTTTGATCCCACACAATCATCTACACTTTTAAACTCAAGAAAGAGGGTTTAATAGAATAATTGTTCCTTTATAAAAGACTTTATTTAATCAGTTGAAAGCGCAATCTTTAAACATTGTATAATATACAAATGCTAAAAATGTTTTAATCCAAAGGCTATGCTATGTGAAAAGAAAATATGTTTTCATCGCTAAAGGTCACATGATTATCTTTGTATGGAAACAAAATAGTTTTCAGTTCTGTTATAAATTGGATTTAGCTACGATATATTACAAGTATGTTTGAAGCTCATATCAGAAGTTTGTTTTTAAATAATCTACAACAATAAAGATGAAGACATGCATATATGATTTTGTATTGAATCTTGCCTTGTTGTTTTAGAGCCTCAACAGTCTAATCCAAAAATTTATATAAAGTGCTCAAAAACGAAGATGAATATACATCTACAAAAAGCTTAACAATCTACTTTGGAATTTAGAAAAATACAAATATTAATGAATGCTAAATTTCTACAAGCTTTTGAGAGTCTATCATTTGGATTGTGTGAGAAATTTCTAAATTCTCCAATTTGTGAAATTATACAATTATGAGCTTAATTATCCTTTTTTTGAGAGTGTTATCTTTTTCTTTGAAAGTTCTTAGTCTTAGGGGGAGATAGAGAAAAATAACTTGGAGAGATTTGTGTAGTTGATATAACCTAGAGAGGTTTGTGTAGTCACTATAACCTAAAGAGGTTTGTGTAGTCACTATAACCTAAAGAGGTTTGTGTACTCGGGACAACCTAGAGAGGTTTGTGTATTATGTGTAATCAAGTTTCTTGATTAATGAAACCTCTTAAGCAGTTTGCTTAAGGAAAACTAGACATAGCACGAGTTTTGGTTGACCAATATGAAATGTTTGTGCTATTTTTCTCTAATCTTACTAGACGTCTTTCTTGTTTGACTAGACATCTATTAGAAGATATGTTGTTTTTTCGCTGCGAATAGAGTCTTAAGGCTCCAATCAACCCTCCCTATTCTAGATCCAACTGTCTTTACATATACTTCAATCTTAGCAAATACTCTACAACGTCTCTCAATTTATTAGAACTTCATCATTTGAGTAACATGTTTGCACAATGTCTCCTACAATAATTGCACTGCTTCGAACAATTGATGTAACATATAATAATATTTCCCTTAACAATTGTTTCATTGGGAATCAAATTCATAACATACAAATTGTTGGATTGTGCACCTACCACTTAAGAAAAAGTTATAATTGATAATGAGTATGTAACTTTTTTTACTTAAGAGCATAACAACTCAAATGTCGATATTCGATTATAACTTGAATTATTCGATCTATGTGATGAGACAATTAATCTGATCCACAACAATGACTAGTTAAGCTAGAAATTATACTAAAATTCTATAAAGCTAGGAAAATGTTTCCAAACAAATCAAAACCAACTAAGGATGAAGTAGTTGATTGAACAACTTTTTCTCGCATTATAGAACTAATAAAATTGCCAATTCGTCACATAATACACTAAATCATCAGGGAGAATTGGGATATGCATAGCAATAAAACACTCACTCCAAATTTAATCATGGTCGGATATATTTCTCTTATTTTTTCCGGATCTTTTCTTATGGAAAACGGGATTGAAAATTTAAAGAAATGGGGAAAAAATGAAAATTTTAAAGAAGTTTACTACATAAGAAAGAAGAAAAAAAGAACGCGAAAAAGAACATGCAATGGGCAAGGCCCTTGGACTTCACATTTTCTGTTTGTCTAATTTATTTATTTTTTTGAAAAAAAAATCTGTTTCTTTAACAAACAAAGATTGACAACTCGTTAGCTAAATATTAAAAATTTATTTCAAAAAAATCATGATAATCCACTTTTTTTTATACCCATTTTGACAACTCCCGATATTTTTTTAATAATTTTTCACGTAATTTAATTATAAATTTATACTCTATTATATTATTTTTTTAAAACAATCACATAGTGGTTGTCAATGATATTTTTTCTAAATAAATATACATACTTTTTGTTTTCAAGTGAAAAATATGTGGACAAGCTGCTTTATCAATATAATCAACATTCAGTAAAAATTCCAAATAAAAAGAAAACAGAAAAGTAATGAGCATAATGATTGTATAACTTTATTAAGAAAAAATTATTGAAAATAAAATTTTTGACAGCATATTCTTTAAGTTATTTTTTTTTTCTGACTCACTTTTTATGTGAATTATGCAAATGACTTTATCTCATTTTTATTTAATAAAACTCTCATAAAATACATTTTCCAATTATATAAACAGCAGAAATAAGACAAATATTTTTTATATATTATTCTTCAGCAAAGGATAAAATGTGGATAGAAAGATGAGTAGGAGATTCTATAAATCTTTTGAAGCCTTCTCATTGGTTGCTCCAAACAACACAGTTCCCACCACAAACATGCCATGACATTCTTTTGTTTGTAACCACTCATATCTCAGATTTTCTTTCCCTATATACAATGCTTCATGCACACAACCTCTTCCCAGTTTTTACCAGCTTCTGTTGAACCATTCTTGTAGCCTCCTTCTATTTAAGCAAGTTAAAGGTTTCAAGTTTAGCTGAAGAAAAGCACTTGAAAGCCATGGCAGCAACATTAATGGCAGCCTCAGCAAGCACTGGCACTGTCCTTAAACCAACACCTTTCCTTGGACAAAGTAGGGGAACCAATGCCAACCCTCTTAGAGATGTTGTCTCCATGGGACCTGGGAAATACACCATGGTACTTTCCAATATATATATGTTTATATTACATAGGGTTTGGTTTCCTAATATTGTTGTACTTGTTTTTCTAGTAAGAGTTTATTCCCAAATTGTAAGTTTAGGTTTGTTAATTATTATCAAGGTGTAACTTCAAGAAATGTACTATTTACAATTTAGGAGAATTTTCTTAACAATTTAGATTTGTTTAGATATTCTGGTATAAAACTGTAACTTCCTATCACACTTGTTAGAAAAAAAGGAGGAAGTTTGTTCATATTTTTTCTTACTGCTTTTAGTTTTTGGGTTGTGTTGTGTGGCTTATGTATTTGTGTTGATGAGTGAGCAGGGAAATGATTTGTGGTATGGGCCAGATAGAGTGAAATACTTGGGACCCTTTTCAGCTCAGACTCCTTCATATTTGACTGGGGAATTCCCAGGGGACTATGGATGGGACACTGCTGGTTTGTCTGCTGACCCTGAAGCATTTGCCAAGAACAGGGCTCTTGAGGTCAGTTATTTTTGCTTAAACTGCTATAAAAAAAGATTTCACTTTTTCATAGCACCAAATTACATAAGGTTTCATGTGAGCACAAACATACCATTCATCAAGTTTCTTTAACATGAAAAATATTGAAAACCAAGCCTCCACAACATCAATTGCTCTTTGCAGTAAAAACTCAGTTCTAATTCTTGAGGTCTTTTTGTCAATTTTTATTCTGGTCTTGGTCCTGTATTTCAAAAGTTTTGGTTTTTCAATTGCTGTAATATGTTTAGACCCTATCCTCCTCACTCATATTTGGTTTTGATCCCACAGCAAGACTAATTCTTTAACAAAAGAAACCTTAAGGATTCAACCAAACTTCTAATAGCATGTTTGGTTTAATCTGTTGAGAAGTAGGAAATCACATTGTAGATGGGAAAACTATAACTATAGCTTCTTAAACTCATCCAAGATTTCAAACCAAAAATGCTCCAAGTAAAGAAACCAAACCAAAAATTGAGAAAACTATAGCAATTCCAAATGGATTCAGCCCTTTGTTTCATAAAGAAATCATTAAAAACCAAATATAATTTCTCATTTATTTCTTATGCCATGTTGAGACACTGAATTGTTATGTGAAACAAGGTGATCCATGGGCGTTGGGCTATGCTTGGAGCACTAGGATGCATCACCCCAGAAGTGCTTGAGAGGTGGGTGAAAGTGGACTTCAAGGAGCCAGTTTGGTTCAAAGCAGGAGCTCAAATATTCTCAGAAGGTGGCCTAGACTATTTGGGGAACCCCAACCTTGTGCATGCACAGAGCATCTTGGCAGTGCTAGGCTTCCAAGTTGTGCTGATGGGTCTTGTTGAAGGATTCCGCATCAATGGCCTTCCTGGTGTAGGAGAGGGCAATGACCTCTACCCTGGTGGCCAGTACTTTGACCCTCTTGGCCTTGCTGATGACCCTGTCACTTTTGCTGAGCTAAAGGTCAAGGAGATCAAGAATGGAAGGTTGGCCATGTTCTCCATGTTTGGCTTCTTTGTCCAAGCCATTGTGACTGGCAAAGGACCACTTGAGAACCTTTTGGATCACATAGACAACCCTGTGGCTAATAATGCTTGGGTCTATGCCACCAAGTTTGTCCCTGGCTCTTAAATTGCTGTTCCTTTGCTTGGTTTGTATGAATGCCATGATATGGAATTTTCCTTGTAGATTAACTATTTCTCAGATTAGTGGACCTTTTATGCTTCACTTTCCAACCGTTGTTCATCCATTCAAACAAATCAATGAGAAGACACATCAATCTTAAAGCAACAAAAAAAGTGACTATTTACAGTGTGTAAATAAACTTGAAATTGGAAAAGAGAATGCCAAATCGGTTCTGATAACTAATGTTACCATTTTTCTTATTTTTTCCCCATGCAATGCAAGAGATTTAAGCACTTACAATATCATAAAATAAGAAGAATCATGTTATATTGATTGACACTGTTCAAAGTTGTGCTTAGAAAAACTTATCCAATTCACTGTTTTTTAGTAGAAGCTACCGTATCTTGTGGACAATACTGATTTTCTTCTAAGAAACGCTCGTGGTAAGAAAGGACATTATATCTCCAAAGTAGAAAGTGACAGTTAATCTAAAACTTTCATTCTCAGGAGAAATACAAGATACCAACCTTTTACCATGGAAACCTGAAACATAAAGTAAATATGAAGGTTTTATGTTGTTGGAAAATTAACTATAATTGGAAATATTTTCAAAACTGATATTAAATATGAGAATATGATATTTTGAAACATGCTTTTTTTTTCAAGAATTTTGTGTGATGTATTGGCTCTAATAATTACTAAAATAAATGTCTAATAGTGTTAAATTTAGTTAGAGCCTACCGTCTAACCCTTGTATTCTTGAAGGCAATGCATTTCTTTATTATCTTAATGGTTTTTTTTTTATATATTTCTTATTTTTATATATAGAGACATGTTACTCTTTGGAGTACGATATGTTGTTGATATGTATGCTTTATGCATATAACATTTTACTATAGTATATTTTTTTCTTTCACTCTTGTTCTTGTGTTTTATTGTTATTTTGTGTTACCTAACAATTGACACCAGTTGTGGAGATATAAAAGAAAGTTAAGAAGAATAAGGTTTGAAGACATGCCTATCAAGTTTGACATTGAGAAATTTTCTTGTAAAAACGATTTCACATTATGGAGGATCAAGATGGAAGTTATCTTAATACAACAATGTTAGAGTAAATTTTTTTGTCACAACAAAGTGAGAAACATGAAGAAGTTTTGCCTTAAAGATGTTGAGTTATGAAGCAAATCATGTAACACACAAGTGTTTCATATAATATGTGATACAACACCTTGCAGTTTTCACTTTGTCTCATAAGTGAAATATTTCTCAAAAGATAAGTGAACATAGACCATAAGCTTACATTGTACTTATCAAAAAATTCTTTAAGCATATTATTGTATTGTAGGGAATGTCTTCATCTTTTGTGTACCTAGATGATTTGTGCAAAGCACAAGTCTACATCAAGATCACTAGGGATACGAGTTAAAGTTGTTTTGTTTCAACTACCATCCTAACAGAAGCTTATGTCAACTCTAGTCTAACTATTTCCCTTGTATAGTCTCTACTTTTACTTCGTTTTAGTGAAAAGTTATCTTACCTAATGTTGCTAAGTACTGCCACCAGCTATAGGAATGTTGCTTGAAGAGGCTATAGGAATGTTGCTTGAAGAGGAGATTGACTAATCCAGGATGTTTATCCGGAAACATGTTTAGGATTGCTCAATTCGAAAGGTATAAACAAATTTCAAATTATTAGAGAGATTGCTTCGTATTACACAATCTAGAATATAATAAAAACTATACCATAGCCTATACCAAAAACGAAAAAAAACCACAGTAAATGCACACCTCCAACTATCACCACAATGACAAACAACCACGAACCACCACGAGCCACCTTGCAACTCACGACGAAAGCAACACACGCACTTACCCCACTCACCTCCACTACGAAAACTCCATAACATTTTCGTCTTTCAATTTATACTAAGGTGATCTTCGTCACACAAGTTAAATTAAGTAAAATTATAAATCAGTTTCAATAATTTGGATAACATGTTAAAGAGAACATATCTACATTCTCTTAGTTTCCAAACATGAACAAACAGACAAAATAATAAGCAAGAATAAAATATAATACTGCCATTTCAATATAGTGAACTGGAATCAGATGAAATTGATCTATAATGAACACCTCGATTCCTTGCTGCAGCTAGCTATATATTTTTCATGATGAAAACGTGAAGCTTTGTAAAGAAAATGTATAAGGTGTGGCTCATTTATAATACACACAGCTGCAACCCAGAATGTAAAATGAATTCCTGAAGACTGCAAGCCATATTTTCACAAGCTTTTGTCGCTAGGGCATACCCAAATCCTTGAAAAATCCCCAATTTTCATCTATCTATTTAATTTATAAGTTAAACATCTTTCAAGTACTTCATCCAACTAAATCCAATGCCTTACCAGTAGTCCAAACAGGAGCACATGCCATTACTGAAATGGTGAAACCGGTATGCATCCCTTAATATGATTTTCCTGCCAATTATTTGACTAACCATCTTGAAAACAGAGTGGCAATCACCACAGACACGGAGATTCTTAAAAATTCTAAGAGGCAAGCCTTCTGGGCTATTGATCAACCCAAATGCAAGGGCAATTCTCTCACTATGGTTCCAAAGGTTATGCTCCTTTTGTTCTTCATCTGTATCTTGCAATGAATAGCTAGTATCAGGCACATATCCTGCCTCAGTAATGATCTTTTTGAGTTCTTCCAACTTTGCATAGATTTGTGCATTTTGTGGATGATACTGGTCACCCATTCCGAAAGTAGTAACCTGGCTTTTCAACTTGATCCAACTACAGGCAGGTTTCTTCTTTATGTTGTGTGATTCCATTTGCTTTCGTATATCCTCCATATCTCGCCATCTTCTAGTTGATGCACAGACATTTGAGTAAAGAACATAGGCTGAATCATCTGATGAGTCAAGTTCGAAAAGGCGGTCAGCAGCTTTCCTTGCAAGCTCCAAATTGCCATGTATTTTACAAGAAGCCAACAGGGTACGCCACACAAGGTCATTTGGTGGAACTGGCATCTTATTAATGAAACTTTCAGCCTCAGCAAGTCTTCCTGCTCGCCCAAGAAGGTCAATTATGCATACACAATGCTCTATTCCAATGGGGACACAGAATTCGGTAGACATTGAAGAGAAGTATGCAAGGCCCACGTCCACCAAACCCCCATGGCTGCATGCAGACAAAAGTGAAACAAAAGTGACGTGGTCTGGTCTCAGTCCTAGATCAAGCATCTCATGAAAGGCTTCCCTAGCCTGTTGGAAAAAACCATGCCTGGCTAAAGCTGATATTAAAATGTTCCAAGATCTCTGTGACCTGCTTCTTGGTTGGGGAAGGATTCTGAACACATCATCAATTTCGCCACATTTTCCATACATATCCATTGTTGCATTTAACACGTAATCATTTGACTCAAACCCATGTTTGATAATCAAACTATGAAGCTGCTGACCTTCATCCAGTAAAGTTAAGTTACCAATAATGGCAAGAGCTACGGAGAAGCTAAACTGATCTAAATGAATCCCATCATTCCTCATCTTTACTATAAGCTTTAGTGCCTCCTCACCAGGTCCATAATGAGCATTTGCAGAAACAATGGCATTCCAAGTACTAGAGTTCTTGTTAGCTAATTCATCAAAAATATAGTTACTTGTATTAAGATCACCACATTGGGCATACATTGTAATTAGGGAGCTTTGGACAAACGTATCTAATTCAAAGCCTGCTACTACTATATGTGCATGGATGGGCATTCCGTGTTCCAAAAGGTTTTCGGGAGACAAACAAGCACTGAGAAGATTAACAATGGTAATATAGTTTACAGCTACACCTTCTTCTCTCAACAAATTGAAGGCTTCAATTGCCGCATTGGTTTCCTTGTTATCAGCATGTCCACCTATTAGTGCATTCCACGTTACTTCATCTTTCTCAGGCATAATTTTGCAAACCCGTTTTGCTTCAGCCATCGAACCAAATTTCCCATACATGGTAACCAATGCATTACCTATGATCAAATTGGAATGGAGACCAAGAAGAATCACAAAGGTATGAACCATCTTTAATTTTTCTAAATTATAACAGGCAGATAATGCAGTAGTGAAAGTTACATAGTTCGTCGCCTTTCTTGTTTGGAGCATCTCAATCAAAAGTTGTAGGGCACGTGGATACTTTCCATTCTCTACATGACTTGCCATCATGGAATTCCATGAAATTATATCTCTCTCACGCATTCTATGAAATACAAACTCTGCATCCCCCGATTTTCCAGCCTGAGAATACATACTTAGAAGACTATTGCATACACAAACATTTGATTCCAGTCCGGATTTTACTACCATACCATGAAGCCCTCTTCCCCACCTCAAATTTTGAGCAGAGCCACACACTGGTAACATGGCTGAGATAGTAATATAATCTGTTTTTGTGTGAGTAAAACGCATCTGAGAAAAGTATTCTAAAGATTCTTCACAATGACCATTATGTACACTTGCAGTAATTATCGAATTCCATGAAATAGTGTCACGTTCATTCATGTCATCAAACACACAAGACGCCTCT
Source organism: Phaseolus vulgaris (assembly GCF_051622355.1). Lineage (NCBI taxonomy): Eukaryota > Viridiplantae > Streptophyta > Magnoliopsida > Fabales > Fabaceae > Phaseolus > Phaseolus vulgaris. The sequence continues at coordinate 44,374,670 of NC_143508.1, read as the reverse complement.
TCTATGCTATCACAATTACCAAACATGGAAACAAGGGAGTTCGCCACAGACACAGTAATATCCAGTCCGGATTTGACCACACTACCAAACACCTGATAACCCAACTTCTTATCTCCAAGCACCCCACAAGACCTAATAACTGTAGCCATTGCATTTTCATTACAGTACACCCCATTGTGCCTCAAACACTGATAAACACTCAGAACGTCCTTTAAACACCCATTATACGCATAAGCAACCATCAAAGCAGTCCAAGACACTATATTAGGTTCCTCAATCTCTTGAAAGAGTTTGTCAACCTCAGAAACCCGACCACATGTACCATAAAAGTGCAGCAAACTCGTGCCAACAAACACGTCACTGACCAAACCACATTTAACCACAAGGGCATGAACCTGAAGTGCCCCTTCAGCCATGCACCCCGATCTATCACAAGCAGTCACCACACTAGCAGCCACATAACTATTTGGCCTGACACCATGCTCAAGCATGTTGCAGAAGAATTTCATTGCTTCATGGTACCACCCTCCTCGAACAAACCCCGACATCATGTTGTTCCAAGAAGCTTCATTACTCTCAGGCATTTTATCAAACACATGTTGCGCATCTTTGAGACTGCCAAACATAGAGTACATCTTGATCAAGGTGTTTGTGTGGAATGTGCCTAGTTGAAGGACACCCTTCACACAAAACGCGTGTAGTGCTTTCCCAAGAATGAAGTCAGTGATTATTGAAAACCCCTTTTGTGGAAAACATGAAACTTGCGGGTTAGGGTGGTTGCCGAAGCTCAAAGGTTCGTTTTCTTTTGCGCATGTTTTGAAATGTGTAATGAGTGGGGTTTGCACAACGGCAAGAGTGCATAGCTTTCTGCAATGTTCTGATAATCGAATGCGAAGTGGAACACCACAAAACAAATAATCAACACTTGCAAAGAAGCAATGCAAAGTCAAATTTTTTGTAGTATTCATCCAACATAGCCGAATCAGTTAACGGGTAAATGAATAACAGTGAAAGTGAAAGTGGCTAAGAAAATGGCATCGTTTAGGTGGACACGAATCCTTAAACTTGTTGGAGCAAGTTCAACCCAAACATGACAATGCCAATGCAACTTTCGGCATTGAAATATGGAAAATTGGAAAATGTCGCTAATATTTCTTGTACGTGTGTCTATATATATATATATATTCCTAGAATAAAAAATAATAATTTTTATTATTTTTACATGATACTGTGGCAGTTTTCCCGTCATGTTATATTCTCAAATCAGGTTGGGTCCAAAGAACTATTGAGAAGATTTTTCTTTTATTTTAGCATTTGGATTGTACTTCATCTTCCCTCCTCACAAGCTTTTAACTATTCCTTACTCGTCTTATTTTTCGGTCTTTTCGTAGTCCAGACTCGAAGGGTACCTGTAAAAGGCACTGCGACACTCGAGTCAGTAAAGGTTTTCGACGATGACGTATCTGGACCTTGGAATGTGTGCTATTTATATTATCTTTGGTCGACTTTTCTTATTGGGTCAGGTTAGAGAGTTGGACTGCGTTTAGGGATGTATTACCTAGTTCTTAATCGCAGATTAGCTTGATTAATCCTGCTTGAGCGTAATTGGATTTGTGTTGTCGGTCGGCTTATTGATGTGGGTCACTATCTCAGTCATTATAGTAATGAGACTGAGACATGACATCAATCATACGACCCTTACCGGTACATTATGAGAATCTTATAGCAATAGTATAAGGAAATGTAGTTTCCATACAAAAATTTGTATCATCTCCATGATACACTCATGGTTTAATTAATTCTTTTACATTCATAATCTATGAAATTCGGACACTCCTCTTAAATGGCGTGTCGGTGCTGGATACCTGTATCGGACACCGACACTCATATTATACATGTAGGACACGTATCTGTGAAGTGTCCAATTTAAAAAGTATTTGTTGGATTTCTGACAATTCTAGTACGTTTCTAACACAATTTTAGAAATTGGTGAAGTGTCCAATTTAAAAAGTGTCCAATTTTTTTACTCAAAATTTAATGTAAATTACAAGAGGTGAGACACCCTATTTATAGCATTTGGTGTCTCGGGGAACAAGAGGAGTGGAGAAGGGGGCAACACATGTGAAGGAGTTTCTAGAAGGTAGGTCAACCATGGGTGCCGCACAAGGGAGAGAAACCTTCTAGAAACTAGGTCAAGCGAGGCAAGGGGTGGCACATGGAGTGTTTCTAGAAGCTAGGTTAAGGTGGGCTTTGGCACAAGTCCAATTTATGCTAACTACACCCTAATCTACTGAAATCAAAAGCAGGGAAAATAGTTGGTGCTCAAGTCCAATTATGGGTTTTGCTCTTGGTAATCCTGAGGTATAAGAGGCTCTTAGGCACTCACTATGGGCTGAGCCTAACTAGCCTTGGGTCATGTATCATGCTCTTAGTCATCCTTCTAGAAGGTTGGGCTAGATTAGTAGGTGTTCTATCACTCAGGGTTTCATCATGCTCCTCGGGTTGGAGAGAATTTGTCCACGAATTTGAAACACCTGCTGAGAAAGGAGTTAGATCGCTATCATTTAAAGAATTGTTCCCTAAATATGTATTAGGAAAATCTAACTCACAAGCATTATCATTGATCCTTTTAATGACCTAAAAGGGACCATCACCACGGGGAAGGAGTTTAGATTTCCTTTGAGTAGGAAAATGATCCTTAAGTGAAGTCATACCCAGTCCCCAGGTTCAAAGATCATTTCTTTGTGCCCCTTATTTGCATGTTGAGCATACTTGCCTACCTTCCTTTCTATTTGTCACTTGATGTGTTGGTGCAAGTTTTCAATAAATGTAGTTTTTTTAATAACCATCTTTGCACAACACTTCATCAAGTACAGGGATAGGAAGTAGGTCAAGAGGTGTAAGGGGATTGAACCCATACACAAGCTCAAAAGGGGTGTGAGAAGTAGTAGAATTAACTACTCTATTATAAGCAAACTCAATATGAGGAAGTAAGTCCTCTCACACCCTAGGATTCCTGGAAATAAAGCATCTTAACATTTGGGATAAAGTTCTGACCACTTTTTTTTGTCTGTCTGTTTGGGGATGATGATAGTTTTCGTTTTGCTGTCAGATTAATATGATTCTAGCGTAGACTTGTTTAAGACTATAGAGATGATAGTATAGTAGTGGTCAAATGACCCCAAGTCGTCTTCCAACGAATCCTATAGTAAAATCAGTATTTAGAATCTATCTACAAGCAATGAAAAGTTAACAATAACAATAAAGATAAAAAGGGGTTAAGATTGTTGTGCAAAAAATATAAAAAGATTAAAGCAACATATAAAAAGTGGTTGATCCCCAAGTTCTTCAACCGTTGAATTCTTCACAGGTTCTCTAAAGATTAATCATTTCTCAATCCTCCAATAGAGCTAAACCAGATTGAACATGCGCCAATCTTATTTAACTAAAACACACCAGTAAAACATGCATCTACTAGTTTAATCAGTACCCACTTTGTTCCATGCGTATACTACATGGGAATTGATGGCATTTTCATGAAGGTCTTCTTGAATCATGTAGAAAAAGGGTGCGGAAGCTATGGAGGTGTGTGAGCAAGATCCTCCTAAGAGTGATGGTGATCTTGGAGGTGCATGATGTGTATGAAGCTAGGGAGGTTCGGCCAACCCAAGGAGAGGTGAAGGAGATGAAGTTTAGAGCCTAGAATTCTAGGGAGAAGCAAAGCTTGGCACAAAATGGCACCATAACTTTACTCACAATAAACTTGCAAATACAAGGTGTAGGCTCCTCCTTTTATAGGCTAAGGAGGACCATAATGCAACCCTAATGCTAGCCAAATGAAATGTAAATGTGAAGCACATGGGTGCACAAATGAGCACATGGGGAGGGGTGTGTCTAGTTTTTATGCTCACCCCCTCCATGGGCTTTCTAGACCGGCCTTGGTAAATTTAGAGGTTTTTTTTAGAAACTCTAAGTTTACCTAGGTTGGTGTTTTAGGTGCCAAAATTAATTCTAAGAAAATTACAAATAAAGTTCATATGCTAATTTTGACAAGAAATTAAAGTCTACTCTACACTAGAGTTTATGGCATTTGAACATGTAAAAGAACGTCTTCTTGGATCCTCTTGGCCATAACTCTATGGTTGGCCCAAATCTACCCTTTGGTGGGCTTGCATGTGGGCTTGTGCTTGGGCCTCTTCCATCAGGAATGCTTATCTCCTCTCTCTTGGATCATGCGCCCAAGAAATTAATCAGAACAATGCAAACTAACTAAGAAACCAAAGTTTAAGATAAGAAAGACTTTCAATCATGCATTCAAGTAGAACCTCTCACAAAAACCAATTTTCTAGGATATTAGAATATTAAAACAACTTTTATAGAGAATTAAAAAAAAATGAAACTTTTATTGATCAAAACCTCATAACTCAATGGGGAATTACAAAGGAAACAACTAAAAAGGTTTAGCCTTCCATGCGGAGGCAAAACAAAAGAATTACAAAGAAGAAAAGAAACTAAGGAAACTCTATGAAGTTACCCTAAAATGCGATCCAAAAAGCTCATCTTTCTTCCTCTGAAGTCTCTTGTATAATCTCCTTTTTCCAATAACCTCGAATTTTATTCTTGCTTTTCTTCTAGAAATATTATTGTGAATTCTCTTCAGATTTGTGCATCGATTGTAATTGATTCCAATATTGATGTGAGAGATATTGTAGACGATTTTCTTGAATAATATCATCAAAGTATAGTTGCTTAATTTTTGAAGGATTTGCAGAGGAATTTTAATTGCAGGATTTTTAGAGAATATCCCGGCATAAATTTGCATTCAATTCCCTTTTTGAGATATTTGTAGATTTAATTCTCTAATTCTTTATTTCAGATTTTGTCTCTTGTCTTGGTCCAAAAGAAGCAACTTAGGTTAAAAATACAATATTAACATAAATAACAATAAAGGCCAAAATAAGCCCAATTAAAATAATATTAATTAAAACAATGAGTTTATGTATTATTACATTCCAATAATTTATGATCAAGGTTAATAAATGTGAATAAAGCTAAGTTCTAGAGTATAAGCAAACATGAGTGAAAACACACTAAAAAGAATATTAAATGATATATCAATTAAGGCTCAAAAACTTAGTAGGGACAATCTATCTTAAAAGATTCAACCCAAAATTTCTCATAACCAACTTCTTTATCAATTTTTAAGAAAATCCAAACATTAGATATCAAGAAACCAAGATTTGCAAGAATTATGAAACATGCCTGCCATTAGACGATCCTAAAAAGCTTATTTATTTTAACAGAAGCGAGAAGAAATTCAAACAAATAAAATAAAAACAAAAAACACAAAATAAATCAACAAACGATAAATCCTAAACTACGATTCTTCTCCCCCACACTTAAATCATACATTGTCCTCAATGTAAAATCAATAAATAAATGTGTATGATAAAAGTGAGAGAATAAGTACTCCCTCGTCAAGCTTGAGGGAAAATGGCAGTTGTTGCTGTTTCAACCAGAGTACAAGCCAAGACTTTTCATGCACAGTGGTGTAGAAACACTATCAGTTAAAGCTTGTAACCAAAGCATGAATTACCTTGGTAAACTATGAAACAAACCTATTATGATGAAGAAGCCTTGGAATAATGGATGAAACTAGGGTAGGTTTGGAGGGCATGTGAAATGGTATAGTTTCTTCCATGGATAAGTAATGGTACTATACACATCATAAATGGAAGACAATTTTTTTTTGCAATACAGATGATCTGATATAGTTAGCTATTTGGGGATTGTCTAAGGGTAGTGGTCTAAGGTTAGACAGTCTAGTTAGGGTGGAAGATGGAATGAAATGTAAGTTAGGAGGTGGTGGTGGCTGGTAGAGGGTGCTTTCAAATGTTCCAACTATGATAAAAGGTGTGGCCAGTGGAGATGATGGAATGAGTAATATGGGTTTCACCTTAAATAGTGGAGGTTGTATTCTTTTAAGCTTCAAGGTCGAAAGAATAATATCTTTTGTTTCTTCACTAGTAGCGTCTACCTGAAAGATGGGTAATGTCAACTCTTCCTCCTCTTGTATTACCTCCAAAACCATGTTAGATTCATTTGTTAGTGTGCAATATTTTTCAATAGATTCTGAAAGTATAGCAACATTAACAACTTCTGTACCAATATCTGCATCACAAAGGTTAGTGCATTCTAAGAACTCATCTATCTTAACCTTTGTACATTCAATTGGATTGGAAAAGTTAAAATCTACTAGAAACTCAAGACATTTTCATCCCTAGTGTTTATATGATGCACAAAATGATTTTTGTCAGCAAGTGTCATAGAGTCTAATGCCTCTTGATTAAGCAATGATTTTTCCTCCATCAGTGGAGGTTGGACATTAGTTGGTAATGGTTAAGAGATCCTAACAATTGGTATGGTTAAGTCTATGCACTCTAACTCATTAGATGATACCGGTGTAGTAATGTCAGCGTCTGCATTGCAAATCATATCATCAAACGATATGCATTTGTTTATCTCAACACATGTTGCACATGTATCATCAAAATTCTTAGCAATATCTTCAACTTGTCTAGCCAATAGACCAACTTTCTCTTCTAATTTTGATAGACTAGCATCTAGGATTTGTTGAGATTTCAATGTATTTACCATTATTGTCTCATCAGCTCCTCTAAAGATGGCTCTTCAAGATTCTGAGGAATATTATCAGTTTGCAAAAATGGTTGAAAAGGTGTTTCACTTTCATCAAAATAGTATTGCTGATAATATGGTTGTTGTTGAGGTTACTCATAAAACTGCTGACAATATGGATTAAAATGTTGAGATTGCTGAAAATATGGTTCACATTGTTGTAAGGTGTTTTTTAGAATTTCCATAATAAGATTTTCAAAACGTCTATAGTACATTCTGGAATGTGTTTTCCAGAATAACATTCCCGGAATATATTCCAGAAAGAGCTTTTCAGAATGAGACCAAATTAGATGGGGGCATTTTAATATTTTACCTATTTGATGAGGTATAGGAAGAAATTTGATAGGGTGCACACAAAAAAAAACACCCTTTCTCTCTCTTTATCAATTTTCCATTCACCAATTCATGAAAAACCAATGGTAGACCATTACAATTCAATTCACCATATTCATATTACATTGAAAATGTAGGCCCCACAATTTTCTCTAATGTTCGAATGCATAGCACACAATGCATCATCGAATCAACCATTGTTTATCATTCCTTCATTTCCCATAGGTTGATGATACTTTTAACACTCACAAAATGAAAAACGGACACCAAATGAAAAGCACTCACTTAAAGAAAAACACTCTTAATATCCCTTAACAATAATATTCTAATAATATTTATTTTATTTTTTAAAATAAAAATTTAATATATATTTGTTGAACAAGATGCTTTGATGTCTCCAAATCCAAGAGGAAAGCTTGAACACCTTGCTGCTGGGTGTGTGTGTGTTGTCTAGTTGTTTGAAACTTGTTAATTCACTCCTTAAGATGATCCAAGTTCATTTGAATCTTTAACCTTTTGAAAAGATGTGTCTTCTAAAAAGCTGTCAAAATTTCAACAAGTTGTTTTACCTTAGTAGTTTTTGAAAAAGGTTGAAAGTTGTTTGACTTGGTTGACTTTGCTGTCAAACCAAATCAATTGATTGTTTCGACAAAACAATTGATTGTTTTCTTGAAAACCTTAACATAATTCTGTTAAGCGGTTTTAATATGTTTTAAATGATCCTAACTAACTTGGCTCCTTTATTGAATGCTTTTGACCACTTGGTTGGTCTATATAAAGGTGGTTTTACGCTCCTAATCTTGGAGTAAGAGAAAGAGTTTATCAAAACAGTTTTTCCAAGATTTGAAAGAGCTTTGGATCATTCTTAAGTGTGTGGAATAGGATTGGGTTGTAATTCTGAACTTTAATCTTTGTAATACCCAGGTGTATTCTATTCCCTTCTTCCTTGATTATTGTATTTATGTAGTTGTGTTGCCAATGAGTGTTGTGTGTTCTTGAGGTGTTCAAGACCAACATTCTTGGTGTGGTTTGCCAAAGGTAGTGTGTTTCTTGAAGGGTTCAAGGTCACTACTTTGGTGTGTGATGTGTGTAATCTGGTTTTGATTGCATAGTGGATTACCCAGTGGTTTCTGGGAACTGGATGTAGCTTTTGGTGTAAGAGTGAACCAGTATAAATTTGTTTGTGTGATTCTCTCTTTCCCTGATCTCACATATATCTGTTTTAAGTTGTTTTTATAAACTGCTGATAAAACAACCGATTGTTTCGACAAAAACAACCGATTGTTTTTCTGATATCATCTTAAAACAGTTTCAGGTATTTGTTTCCTTATTCTTTTCTCTGTAATTCAGCATTGGTTTTCATTATACCTTCAAAGTTTGTGAAAATCCCTCTTAAACAATTCACCCCCCTCTCGTTTAAGGCCATATATTCTAACAATATTATTATATTATTAAAGGGGATTGTTAAGTGAGTGTAATTTTTGAAGATAGTGTCAATGAAACATTTTTGTTGGCATAATTCATGTTTTTGGGTTTCACCCAAAATAGAATTTCAATTATTTGTCACTTTATTGTAAAATTCACATTTTTCACTGTACTTCCAGACTACACGAGATCTTGCTCTCGACATTTTGATATTTAGGCAGTATTTTCGATGAGTGTCTCTAATTGAGATTAAAGTCTAATAATGTAATTAGTAAGTAAATAACTTATAAATTGTAATTAAAAAAGACATTTAGAATTGTTTGGGAATATTGAGATAAATAATCACATTACCTATTCAGCTAGAACTTTGAAGCATTGATCCAAGATCAAAGAACTGACTACCATTGTTCACATAATCTCATTCACACGACATCAATCTACTTCAAATTAGGGGTGGTCATGGATTGGATTTTGAAAATTTGGGGTTCGAACGAATCAGCTCGACACGGACTTTGCTCAACATGGGCCCAGGCTGACACTGCTCGACACGGGCTTGGGTCGATTCTGCTCGACTCAATATGGGCTTGGGCCGACTCAACTCGATATGGGCCTGGGTTGACTCGACTTAATATGGGCTTGGACCACTTTGGTATATATGGGCCCAGGCACACTCGGGTCAACATGGGCCTGGGCCGACTCGACTCGACATGGAATCGGACTAACTCGACTAGATATGGGCCCGAACCAACTCAACACAGGCTCGATTACACTCTGCTTGACATGGGCTTGGACTGACTCTTCTCCAACTCAGGTCGAACTAGGCCCAGGCCAACTCGGCTCAACCGGGGCGTAGGTTTGACTTGGCTAGACCTTAGCTCGAGCCGACTCGGCTTGATCTTGACCTGGGCCGACTCGGCTTGACCTAGACCTGAACGTGTCATATGCCAACTCAGCTCAACCTGGGTTCAGGACGGCTCGACCTAGGACTGATCGACTTGATTTGGCTCGACCTGATCACGGGTCGACTTAGCCCGACCTATGTCCGAGCCAACTCAAAATCCAAACCAAAATCTATTTTGGATAATCCAAAAATGTATCCAATCTATATCTAATCCATATCCAATTAAATGGATTGGACTTAAAATCCAAAAATATGAATTTGGATTTGAGATAAATACATTTAAATGGATTAAAAGTAATATGGATTTAGATAATTATAAATTGGATTTGGCAATTTGGATTTTTTGCCCACCCATACTTCAAATACAGCAATTGGAAATTGGAAATTGAAATGGACAAGCTTCGCTTATGATTGGTGCAATTTCATCGATTCAGTTGCTTGCAAAAGACATCACAGAACAAGTGCACTACTACATGTGAACTTGAGGAACCAAAAACAAAATCACGGAACAAGACTACATGTGCATCCATTGAAATTGAATCACCTGAAACAACAAACTCTTAGCAGTAATTTCAATTGTTATTTTGAATTTATTTGAAAGTGGTCGTTATTGGAGGAAGATTGTTAGGGTTGAGAAAGAGAGGGGAGATAAAAGGATATAAGGTTGATGGTGATGATGAGGCTCTAATGTGGAGACATGTGTGCATAACAATGTCACTCACACTTGTCACATCATTACTAGTTAATGTAGTTCATGCAAATTTAACATAAAGGACCAAATTGCATATTTTTAACAAACCTTGGGATAAAATTGATTTTTTTTAAAAACCACTAGATCAAATTGACTGTTGAGCCTTAATGTGGGACCAAAAAGATTTAGGTTTTAGGGTTTATTATCAAAATATCATATTTATTCTACACCACATATGCACTCAACTTCTACTGTGTTTTCACTTCATTTTAAAAGAAATTACTATTTTGGTATGTTTTTTTCCTTGTGGCTACGACAACTCCCTTATCAATTGTACTACAATTGACTTGGTCTTCTTTTCGATAATAGATTTAAATAATCACTCATTCAAGCATGAGTCATAGGTCGTCTAGAGTTTCATGAATTGTTTAGGAACTTAACAGATCGTCCAATATCTTAATAGTTCTTAATATACTTCCACACCGTTTTTCAGTTTTGTGATAATGGATTAAAAAAGAGAACAAAAAATTGAATTCTTAGCCAATCTCTAAGAATAATCGATTAGCATGCTTAATAATCGATTAATATGTTCTTAAGTTTTTTGAAAATGATGAATGACAAAATAACCAATTAAATGGTTAAGTAATAGATTAAAATATAGCGTTTTTCACTTATATATTCACCTTTTTATGAGAATAATCAATTAACAACTTAAGATAATTGATTAAATGCATATAAATAAGATTTTAAACAGCTTTTTGAAACTTCTATAAATTGAACATTTGATTCAATCTTAAAAATCACATATCATACTTTACAAAGCGTTATTGTAAACGTTTAGAGAGGTCAAACTGAGTTGTTGTCATTTATTCTAAGACACACATATACTTGTTGGTGTATATTATATATGGAGATTTATATGATATTCTGACCCAATGGATGTCTAGATTGAAACCAATGTGGTATTGTTGCCTTATTATGGATGTGTGATGAGTATATCTAGAATGTTATTAGGTAATATTAAGCATCAAACACATTATAGAATTTTGTGATATTTCACCTGCCCATTTTTTATATATATTATATAACAAAGACTTTTACAAAAATTACCAACAACTATGTTTACAAGAAAAGTTAATTTATCAAAAAATCACTATGGTATCATTCTAGTTCCTTTTTTTTTTACATGTCGTGTATCATTTGAAAAACATAGATACAAAATGAGTTAATTTATAAAAAAAAAATCACTATAGATTAATTCTATTCTAGTCCTTATTATTTGGACATGTCGTTTATCATTTGAAAAAGTAGATCATTGGAAATTCACACAAACCATTACGTAAGAAAAAGAAAATAAATAAACATATAAATTATTTGTATAAAGTTTTATATAAACATGTAGAATAACAGGAACAAAACTTGAATCATATTTTTGCAAATCTTTTTTTATAATAAAATATCTAACTAGAACTTATAATGAACTCCCCTAAATAACACCTACAAAATGTGGTAAAAGGTCAATTATTATTTTCTATAATTTACTTAATTAGAGTATTAAATTAGTTTTACAAAAAGAATCAAGTTTCATAACATATGGATTTAATAAATGCAATATCACACTTGAATCAAGTTAATCATTTTGGAAACTAAAACAAATCCAACTACTAGCTTTCGAGATTGCGCCATATCTATAAAACTATTATAACATAACCAAAAAAATTTCTTTGTGCATTTTTTCAAGATTCTAACACATACACACACAATAGAGAGATATTTATGAATTACTAAAAATCAATCACCATCCATGAATTGAAATGCAAATGTATAACCACTATAAAATACCATGTTAGTTGGCTCAGTTATAAGATACCAACTTCATCAGAATATGTAGGTTCAGTATTGGTAAAAAACCAATATATAATAATAACACCTATCTTTGAAATAATAAAAATCCATAAAATTATATAAAGTGACTATTAAATATAAAAGCATAAAATGGATAATTATTCTTGTGCTGCCACCACATCTTGGACTCCAGCAATGTCAACCAATTCCTTTTTCAATTCTAGGATGATGGAGAGATAAGGTGAAGTTCTTAAAATTGAGAGTAGATCTTTTGCCTCATCAACAATCACAGAATCACAAATTATGGTAATCTTTTTCACCCTGTTGGCATTTGTAATTATGTGCTTAACAAATTTCACTTCTTGCTCCTTACCTTTGAATCCTTTTATAGTAGCATATTCCAACTTGTAATTGATGCAATTGTAATATACTCCTTTTCTTTCCCAAAATGTTGAGTTGGGAAATGGTAAACTACAATCATGAGAGCCATCATTGGATTTATCATCCTACATATAAAAAGAATGTTCTGAGTGCATTAAGGTAGAAGTCACATATATATTGTTCAAACTTATTTGAAAAATAAAATGTAAAACTCTATCTCTTTTTTTTTCAGAATAGTTTGTACCCCACTTACTATAGATCCTTAACCCAATCCATCCCACTTTATTAATAACCCCAGTTGATTTGAATAATTTGATTAAAGATGTAAATCTCATAAAAACTAGATTTAATAAGTAACACTAAACAATGGTTATTTTAATAAATAGGAAAATTTCAGTTAATATTATGGTTCAATCTAGATTCTTTATAACACTAAACAATACATTATGCCTCATTCACTCAATATATTGTATAGGTTAAGCATGTGGGTATCCATGATGATTAACTTGGAATTAGTTGTAAAAGAAAAGATGCTTGAATTTAGTACTAAATGCTTAGGAGTTTGTAGTAACTTGTATAGTATATTTATGTTTTACTTTTTTGGATTGATCTCTTATGTGTTTATATTCAAAATTTCCATGTCCATAAAATCTTGTTATAGATTGAGGTAGGATCACTTAAGGTTAAGGTGATAATATACATTTATTATTTTATATTTTGAATAGAGTTTTATGTCAGCTTAGTTTAACTATTAGAGTGATTTTGTAGGTATTTTATCATCTCTTATGGAATTCTTAGTCATGAAATTTGGATTATATCCATTTTAGCTGAACAACATTGATTTAATAGAATAGACCATCAAATAATTTGAGTAAAAGTCAATATCTTATCATTTCAAATTTAGCATCAAATTTTTCAATATGGTATGTATTTCTAATATTATATTATATTCATCATTTAATTTAAAAACCAAAAATATAATATAAATTTTAGTTTTGTAAGGTTATGATAACGTACCGGTATAGTAATTTCAAGATTCTTGAGGTGGACACATGATTTTAGTATGAACGAAAGGGATAAGGCTTCTCTTATATTGTTCAGATCCAAATCAATTGACAAGAGTAATAGATTTTGAAAAATGTTCATTGTTCGAGATCCCTACAAAAGAGAGAGAAATTTAAAATTAGCACCATTACACGATACATTTAAATACAAACCCAAATTAATAATGAAAAATATTAAACACAAAATCATATGGGCTTATGCATAACTTACCAAAAGATCGCTACAATTTTCAAAAATATCTTGAGCTTTTAGAACACTCTGGTTCAGTTGATGAGACTGCGATGTCTGAAATAATGCATTATAAATATAATAAAAAGAGTCTATATTTGGGGTGGAAATTCTCAAACCTTCTGGTGGGCAAATTAGAGAATTGAGCATCACAACTTGAAGGTTTAAAACAAAAACATTTAGTTCACTAAGCATCAACAATTTAAGCTTCAAATATTTCAAACTCGAGTTCATAATGTTGAGTTTCTTGAATCCAGATGACTTAGTGAGACTAAACTTCTCCAAGCACAAGCACTTATCCAAAATTCCATTAATGGTTGCATCCTCCATAACTATTTTCTTCAATTTTAATATTCTCAACTTCTCACAACTTTCAAATGCAAATGGTGTTTCAATATTCAATGTGTAGTTGGTCAACTCAAGAGAATAAAGATTTGAAAAGATCCTAGGTTTGAATTCAATTTCCCCATCTGGAGACGTGTCCAAATAAATATGGTGAACATCTTGAATCAATTGATCACACTCTAGGTTTAGGGAACTTAACCCTTTTTTCATTATCACAAACTCAACCCATTTTTCCACATCACCAGCACAGAGGTGTTGACGAAAGTGCCTAAAACGACAACTAATCAAATCACCAAGATGAAGATGCAATACCTGGTTGACAATTTCATCATATGCCTCAGCATATTGTGAAACTTTAATAGGATCAAAACTCATACTTTTAGGTAATGAATTATTAAGTTGAGATAAAGGATTAACCATGCGTCTCCCATCAAAGTCAAGGCAAGAGGTTTGCTTCCACAAGGGTTTCCATTGTTTGGAAAGGACACTACTTCTCACTGCTTCATCAATGGAAAGTGAAGAGATGATTTGAGACAACACTGCACCTGGAAGTTGATTAATTATGTCTAATTCTTCATTGTTTCTTCTTCTCACATTGGTAATTTCTGGTGTTGTCATCAGATTTTGTTTTCTCTTGCGCAAAAGATATCTCAGGAAATGTGACTTTTGAGGAAAAGGATGTGAGTTTAATCATCGTCTTGTAATAATTTATAATGGAGATAGAATATTACGTTACTATAATAAATATATTTAATATTAACATTTCTATTTTTCTTTGTTGGCAATTGTTTTTCTCCATTTATACTTTTTTTCCTCTATTAACACTTATTTTCTAATATTTTGTTAAAATAATAAAGTTATAGAAAAATATATGAATGAATTAAAGAATATTTGAAAATAATTTTTTATTTATTGATGTGAATTTATTTTAAAATGAGATTAATATTTTTTTTATATTTTACAATTTTTTATCATGTCAAAATAGGATTACAAAACACAGTAATAGATAAATTCATAAATGAAATTGATGACTCTCATTATACTTAATCTATTTGGATTGAGGAGGAGATTTGTGGAGAGGGGAGGAAGTGGATTTTTGAGGATTAGAGAGGACATGTGGGGTTGTTTGGATTGAATGATGACATGATGAACTTGAGAGGATGATTTATTGAAATTTCTTAGTGATATGATAGTTGGAAAAGAATTTAGAAATTATTTTAAAGATGTAAAATGTAAGTTTATAAATTTATTTTTGATATTAAAAATATTTGAATGAATTATGACATTTTTTGTGGTTTTGAATTAATTAAATATTTTTAATATATAATATCCACAATTACTTGTATTTTTCAATAAACAATTAAAAAATATAATAGAAAATATTTTTTTGTTAAATTGAAATAAATTTATTAAATATATTAAAAATTATAAAAATAATATTTATTATTATTTATATTTGTTATTTTATATAAGTATATATGTGTTGTTGTTATTAATAGTATAATTAAATATTTTTGAAATTGTTAAATAAATTTATGTAATATTTAATTTTGTATATTATAATAAAAATGCATACACAGGGGTTTTTGGATAAATGCGATAATCCTACATGGAATCAGCAAAAACTTCATTTGTGTGAAAATTGAAAAACCACTTTCACTCTCTCCTCCATCCACTCCCAACTCAATTCCTCATATATCACTATTTACATTTTTATTTCCTCATCTAGCACCATTTTTTTTTATTTTCCTATCTAGCACCCTTTTGTTTTTATTTTCCTAACTAGCACCATTTCAAAAGGAAAAAAAATAAATTAAAATATATATATATATATATATATATAATATTTAAAATAGTTATTAATGAATAAAGAAATGAGTTTTTACAAAATTAAAAAAAAAATTAAAAAGTTTAGTTTAATGTTTTTTTAAGAATGAAGAAAATAAAAAATTAAATCCTACAACATAAAAGTTGAATCTATAAACATAAATTAGTATTTGTTTTTATTATTATTGATGATGTAATCTTGTTAATTTTAAGTAAAAAATACATAACATAATTATAAAAAAAAAATAAACTCAATTCGTATTAATTAGTAGTGGACACACAGATAATATTGAAGTGTATACCCTAAATGCAAAATCCTAAAAAAACTAATGCAAATTTAAGATGAGAAATTTCTCGTAACACTTTTAACAAAATTTATTTAAGATAAATACTTGTATACGTATAAGTTATTTCAATATAAAATAAATTATAATTATAATTATTCTAACTTACGATGAAATAACTTACAAAAGATACGTTGAAGGTCAGAAACTCCTCATGACATTTTTAATGAAAATAACTTACAATAAATATTTATATAGATATAAATAAAAAAATATTATTTTAATATAAATTAAATTAAAATATTAATTATTTCAACTTACAATGAAATAATTGACAAGAGATAAGTTTTAGGAAAGAAACTCCTCCTCATGACAGTTTTAATTACTTACAATAAATATTTATATAGTTATAAATAAAAAATATTATTTAAATACAAATTAAATTAAAATAATAATTATTTCAACTTCCAATGAAATAACTGACAAAATATATGTTAAAGTTGATGAACTCCTTGCTTAACCTGAAAACTTTTATAAAAAGAAAAAAGTGAGAAACTCCCTATAGTTAGGGATGGAAATACAACCCGTCTCGCGAAATGGACGCATGTTGATTTTTTTGCCCCGTCCCGTATAAGGGCTAGCCCGCGGGTCTACGGGCCAGCCCGTGTAAGGTTTTTTCTAGTTTTTTAGAAATTTAATAAAAATATTTGATACTTTTGCTACTAAAAAATTGAATATAGAAATTCAATAATTATAAAAAAATGAATATAAAGGAATTCAATCAAAATATTTGCTTCTTTTTGCATTATTACTAAAAAAATAATATAAAAATTCAATAATTATAAAAAATGATTATAATTGAAGAAAAAATGAACATATGCTTTTTAATATTATTTCAGTACGCTTTTTACTAGCGGGTTGCGGAACAGTCCGCATGACCCATACGGCATTGTCATCCCTACTCATAGCACTTGTAATAAAAATTATATATAATAAATACTTGTACACTTATAAATAAAAAATGTTATTTTAATATAAATTAAATTAAAATATTAATTATTTTAACTTACGATGAAATAACAAACAAGAGTTGCGTTCAAGATGAGAAACTCCTCACAACATTTTTAATAGAAATTATTTACAATAAATACTTATATACTTATAAATAAAAAATATTATTTTAATATAAATTAAATTAAAATAATTATTATTTCAACTTACAATAAAATAACTGGTAAGAGATGAGAAACTCCTCGTGACACTTTTAGTAGAAATGAATCACAGTAAATATTTATATAGTTATAAATAAAATTATTTTTAATATTAATTATTTCAACTTATGATGGAATAACTGATGAGAGATACGTTCAAGGTGAGAAACTCCTCGTAGCACTTTTAATAGAAACTAGTTACAATAAATATTTTTATACTTATAAATAAAAAATATTATTTTAATATGTATTGGTTGGGTGCGTATGATCGAGTGGAGACCCAATGCCTGGTCAAGGCCAACCGAAACCATCATGCCCAAATAGGATTAAAGAGACTTAAATTGTTATATAAATAAAGACTTAAATTTATAGTTATTATTATTTAATTTTAGATATTTCTTAGTTTTTAAAATTATAAAATTATAAAGCAATTTATCTCTGATGTAAATGAAAATAGAGACTAAATTTACTCTTGTTAACTCATTTCACATACTAATAACTACTCTCAAATTGATAAACGATTATAGACTAGTTTTATTTATTTATTTTTATCTATATTTATTAAATATAAATAAATAAAAAATAAATTATAATAATATTTTTGAATTATAGACTATTAAACATTATATTTATTAAATAATATTTATCAATATTTCATAAAACAAAAAATATAAATAAAAAATTTCATTTTATTAAATAATAATATTAGTTAAAGTTTATTTTACATCATTAACCCATGAGTGCACTTTGTTAAATAATGAGATTCATAATCTACAATAAATTATAATAATAATAGAAACTCTGAATATTTTTATATTTAGTTTTTTCTTGGGGTATAGAATTGATTATGAATTATGAACTATCAACCACAAGAAATTTTTGATGAAATGGAAGAAACTAATTATCCACCTGGTTTCATAGTTCGCCCAATATATAAGTAATAATCATAGCACAAACCCAGCAACACAAATAACCCAACTTATTAAGAAATTAAAAAGAAGAGCTCTTAGGTAATAAAATAATAAAATTGGTGGTCCTGTAAAATGGAAACCACAGAAAAAACTAGAATACGAAATTTCTTTAGAACTTTAAGTGATTTAAGCTTAAGAATCAAAGATAAACAAATAATGGTTAAAACTCGCAACAAAAAGCTTTGTCTTCTAGTCAAGAAAATAATAAACAAAAAGAATTACAAATAGTTAAGATAGAAAACTCGTTACATAATTAGTAAATACCAATAGTTAAAAAATGTGAATTATATAAATAACATAAATTTTGGTCAACAACTCAAGGTTTTCCTCATATCACTTACATAAAATCTTAGTAAAAATTTCAAAAATATTGTTGTTCAAATGTGTGTATAGAACAAAATCCTAAAAACCAGATGTCAACTATTAATTTCGAGATGATTAAGACCTAATTATGAGGGAGGCCTAAAAAAATAACAAAGTAAATTTGCAATTATATAAATAAAAGCAAGTAAACTGTAGAAAAAAAATCTTAAATGAAAATGCAAGTGACACTTTGATCCCTTTAACACATTTTCACATGTAGGGATATCGTGTGCGGAAGCGTGATAATTTCAACCAAAGATTATGAGAAATTAAAGTAACAAGTAAAGTGAGAATGATACCAGAATTTTTAGGTGGAAAACCCCTTTAAATAGAGGTAAAAAATCACCGGCGAGAGAGCCAAAACTTCCACTATAATGGTATTGGGAGTACAATGAATTCCTCTCAGGCTAATAGAGGAATAACCCCAAAACAAATTCTCTCTACATGGGTTAAACACTTACACCCAAGAGCAGAAATAGAGAGTATAGGAAAAGGGAGAGGAAGCAAGTGTATGTTGTTGTTTGTTGTGTCTTGTGTATTACATTGCTTGAAGGAAACCACTATATATAGTGGTTATAGGAGACAACAATAATAAATACAATTAATGGCAATTAACCTCTCTTTGATGACAATTAATTGTAGTAAGAAACCTCCATTTGATGACAATTAATTTTGGCAATTAACCTCCCAATTATGTCAAAAAAACAAAAAGGTGAGTCATAACCCACAAATCTCCACCTTGACTCGCCTTTGACTGGAACACTCTCTCGCCATGAAGCCTTGATTAAGTATGGATAATACCAGCTAAGTTCAGGCAATGATCGAACTTAGCCGATGGAAGTGGCTTGGTTAACATGTCTGTAGGATTTTCAGCCGTATGAATTTTTTCAACAATTATATCTCCTGTATCAACAATGTCTC
Source organism: Phaseolus vulgaris (assembly GCF_051622355.1). NCBI lineage: Eukaryota > Viridiplantae > Streptophyta > Magnoliopsida > Fabales > Fabaceae > Phaseolus > Phaseolus vulgaris. Next base: position 44,355,183 of record NC_143508.1, on the reverse strand, counting down.
GGATAAAATGGTGTTTAATTTCAATGTGCTTGGTCCTTGAGTGATACTTATTGTTCCTGGTTAAGTGGACATCACTATGACTATTACAAAATATAACAAGAACATCTTGTTGAAGACCAAGTTCACTTACCAAGCCTCGAAGCCATATAGCCTCTTTCATACCTTCTGTAGCAGTAATATATTCTGCTTCAGTGGACAAAACCGCAATGGTTTGAAGTGAAGAATACCAACTGATAGCAGACCCACATAGGGTAAAAATGTAGGCTGAAAGTGAACTTCTCCGATCTAAATCACCACCATAGTCAGCATCAACATAGCCAATTGCTCCTCTGGGATCGACTCTATGTTGATCAAATACCAAACCAAGATCTGGAGACCCTTTCAGATAACGAAGTATCCATTTAACGGTTTCCCAGTGTGCCTTGCCTGGATTATGCATGAACCTGCTAACAATGCTAACAGCATAAGCTAAATCAGGTCTAGTACATACCATAGCATACATGAGACTTCCAATTGCATTTGAATACGGGACATGTGACATGCGCCTTTTGTCCTCGTCTGATTTTGGACACTGATCTGATGACAACTTGAAGTGGGCGGTAATTGGAGTATTAACAGCTTTGCAATCTCGCATTCCAAATTTGTCAAACATCTTAAGAACATACTTCTTTTGTGATAGAAAGAGTTTTCCAGCTTGACGATCTTTGTTGATCTCCATTCCTAAAATTTTCTTGGCAGGACCTAAGTCCTTCATATCAAATTCACTACTAAGTTGGGCCTTTAACTTGTTAACTAAAGATTTATCTCTTGTGGCAATCAACATGTCATCAACATATAACAACAAGTATATAAACGACCCATCAGATGTCTTTTGAAAATAGACACAATTATCATAGCTACTTCTAGAGTAGCCATGTCCAACCATGAAAGAATCAAACCTCTTATACCATTGTCTTGGTGATTGCTTCAAGTCGTAGAGAGATTTCTTCAAACGACATACATGGTCCTCCTTTCCAGGAACAACGAAGCCCTCCGGCTGCTGGATGTAAATCTTTTCCTCAAGATTACCATGAAGAAAAGCAATTTTCACATCTAACTGTTCCAACTCCAAATCATACAAGGCAACTAAAGCAAGTAATATACGTATTGAAGTATGACGAACAACAGGAGAAAATACTTCATTAAAGTCAATACCTTTCTCTTGATCAAAACCTCTTACAACAAATCTTGCTTTATTCCTTGTACTCTCAACACCAGGGATCCATTCTTTTCTCTTAAAGATCCACTTGCAACTAATGACTCGTTTTCCTTCTGGTAACTTCACCAATTCCCATGTTTCGTTTTTGAGAAGACTCTCAACTTCTTCTTGCATAGCAGCAATCCACTTTGTTGAGTCATCACCAGAGATAACTTCAGAGTAATTCTTGGGTTCACCTTCTTCACCCATCTCTTGTGCAATAGTTAAAGCATAAGCAATGTTGGCAGATTCTGCAATTAATCTTTAAGTCGGTTTTCTTGGTCTCTGTTGTGGGAGTTCTTGAACCATAGACCACGGTTGTGGTAACCCTCGTCGTTTAGGTGGACATTGCTCATGTGGACTCAAATGTTCATTTGTACCATAAATAATAGTGACTTGATTATCTTGAGTACTGGAGGAATTGGGAACATCTTCCTCATGAGCGAGTGTTTTAATCTCAAACTCCACCTTCTCTCGAGCCTCTTCCTGGCCACTTGTATCAATTGAGGAAATGACAGTATCTTTTACAGAATAGAGCATAGCATTTTCATTAAAGGTCACATTCCGACTGTGAATTATTTCGTGAGATTCTGGGTCATACCAACGATAGCCTTTAACCCTTGAGCCATAACCCAAGAAAATGCACTTCTTAGCACGAAGTTCTAATTTTCCCTCGTTTACATGAGAATAAGCAGGGCAACCAAATATTTTAAGATTAGAATAATCAACAGGGTTACCTGACCAAACTTCTTCTGGAATGTTGCAATCAATTGATTTGTTAGGAGAGCGGTTTATCAGATAACATGTCGTTGAAGCCGCTTCAGCCCAAAAAGATTTGCTCAAACCAGAATGGGAGAACATGCAACGAACTCTCTCCAGGATAGTTCTATTCATTCTTTCTGCAACCCCGTTCTGTTGTGGAGTACTTGGGATGGTGAAATGTCTGAAAATGCATTCCTTCTTGCAGAAATCATTGAATTCATTCGAACAGAACTCAAGGCCATTGTCTGTCCTTAGCCTCTTTATCTTCTTGCCAGTCTGATTCTCAATCAATAATTTCCACTCTTTAAAAGTGGAAAATGCTTCATTCTTATGTTTGAGAAAATACATCCAAAGTTTTCGTGAGAAATCATCAATAATTGTCATCATATAACGACATTTACCTCTGGAGGGAACTTTTGACGGACCCCAAAGATCCGAATGAATATAATCCAAAGTACCTATGGTTCTGTGTATGGCTTTAGAAAAACTAACCTTTTTCTGCTTACCAAAAATACAATGTTCACAGAAATCAACCTTTCCAGTACAGTGGTTACCAAGGTGACCCTTCTTCTTGAGGATTATAATTCCCTTCTCACTCATGTGACCTAATCTCATATGCCACAACTTGGTGTTATCTTTGTTGGGTGAGGCAACAACTGCAGAACCTGTAACTGTTGAACCCTGTAGCACATACAAACTATCACATCGAATTGCCTTTAGTAACACAAGAGCTCCTTTAGACACTTTTAAAACTCCACCTTCAGCTGAGTATCTACACCCATAAGATTCAAGGGTGCCTAAGGAAATGAGATTCCATTTCAACTCAAGGACATATCTAACACTTGTTAAAGTTCTAACAATTTCATCATGTGTTTTGATTTTGATTGTTCCTTCACCAACAACTTTGCATTGAGCATCGTTTCCCATCAAAACAAGACCATTATAAACTGGTTCATATGTGGTAAACCAATCTCTTTTGTGAGACATGTGAAAAGTACAACCAGAATCAAGAATCCATTCATTTTTAGACCTTTGTTCAGTGTTGGAAGCTACAAAACAATCCCCATCAGATTCAGTTTCAACAATACTAGCTTCGGCAAATTTTTCTAGTTGTTTACCATTTCCCTTATCTTCTCTATCTTGCTTATTTTTCAATTTATAACATTCAGAGATCTCGTGTTCCTTTTTCTTGCAATAACGACAATATTTGGAGTTTGTTTTGCCTTTTCAAATATTTAAGAGACTCATGATCACTATGAATCACAAACTCTTTAGGAAAAAGATAATGTTGTCAAGTAAACAAAGCTCTAACAAGGGCATATAATTCTTTATCATAAGTGGAATAGTTGAGATGACTCCCCTTCAATTTCTCACTAAAATAAGCTATGGGGTGGCCCTCTTCAAGGAGAATAGCCCCAATGCCTATACTTGATGCATCACACTCAATCTCAAAGGTTTTAGAAAAATTAGGAAGGGCTAAAATGGGAGCATTAGTCAATTTTTCTTTTAAAATATCAAAAGCTTTTTGTTGTGCTTCTCCCCATTGAAAAACCACATCCTTTTTCACTATATCATTGAGAGGTGCGGCTATTGTACCAAAGTTGGGTACAAATCTTCTATAAAAAGAAGCAAGTCCATGAAAACTTCGGACTTCATTCATACATGTAGGTGTAGGCCAATTTTGAATGGCCACCACCTTAGCTTGATCCACATGGACCCCTTTGCTACTCACAACAAACCCTAGGAATTCTATATGATCAAGAGCAAACATACATTTAGCAAGGTTAGCATACAAATGTTCCTTCCTAAGGGTTTCTAAGACTTGTCTAACATGCAACCTATGGTCATTCAAAGATAAGCTATAAATGAGGATATCATCAAAATAAACAACAACAAACTTACCAATGAAAGGTCTCAAAACATGATGCATGAGGCGCATGAAAGTACTTGGAGCATTAGTTAAACCAAAGGGCATAACTAACCACTCATATAGACCAAAGTTGGTCTTAAAAGCCGTCTTCCATTCATCACCCGGTTTGATACGGATTTGATTGTAGCCGCTTTTAAGATCAATCTTTGTAAAGATTTTAGAACCATGTAATTCATCCAACAAATCATCAAGCCTAGGTATGGGATGCCTATAATTAATTGTAATGTTATTGATAGCCCTACAATCCGAACACATCCTCCATGTGTCATCTTTCTTAGGGACAAAGATAATAGGCATAGCACAAGGGCTCATGCTATCTTGGACCCAACCTTTTTCAATCAAAGCCTTTATTTGTTGGCGAATTTCCTTGGTTTCACTTGGATTGGTCCTATAGGCCGGACGATTGGGTAAGGAAGATCCTCGAATCAAATCAATTTGGTGCTCAATCCCTCTCAAAGGTGGAAGGCCTTTTGGAGGATCTTGAAACACATCTTGAAACTCCTTTACCAAATTATCCAAGTCATGAGGACTATCAACAAGTGGTTCTAACTTAAGAGGTCTAGGGATAGCTAAGAAGATAGGATTGTGAGCTACTATTTCCCTTTGAACCTCATGCCTAGACGCAAGAAGTGTAGGTTTATGACTTTTTTCTTTTTCACTCTCCCTCTTTTTCTTCATAAGAATTTGGTCCTCATGGACTTCTCTTGGAGAGAGAGATTTCAAAGTAACCTTGTGACCATGGAAATCAAAAGAAAGTTTGTTGGTAAAGCCATCATGAAAAACTTTTCTGTCATATTGCCAAGGCCTTCCCAAAAGAACATGGGTTGCTTCCATGGGCACAACATCACATAATACCTCATCTTTGTATTTTCCAATAGAGAAATGGATGAGGACTTGTTTATTCACAACTATTTCTCCTACCTCACTAAGCCATTGCAATTTGTAGGGCTTCGTATGAGAGATAGTAGGCAATCCAAGTTTATCTACTACTCTTGTACTAGCCACATTAGCACAACTACCCCCATCCACTATTAAGGAACAAATGTTGTTTTGAATAAGTCATCTTGTATGGAAAATATTTTCCCTTTGACTTTCATCAAAAGGTTGTGAAACTTGTCCAAGAAGTCTTCTCACAACTAACAAATCTCCTTCAAGTGGACTCTCACTCTCATTCTCACTAGACGCCCTAGAATGTGAAGAATGCCTAGGTGAATCCGAATCATGCTCACTCATGACAATGCCATTATGCACAAACATATTCCTTTTAGAAGGACAATTAGCCGCAATGTGACCATAACCCATACACTTAAAGCATTTCTTACTAGACGATTTAGTTGGTGACTTAGGCATAGAAGTAGAAGGCTTAGATTCCCTTGGTTTGAAAGAAGAATCTTTAGAAGGAAATTTAGAAAAAGACTTTTTGTTCTTCCAAGAATTGTTGTAGTAACCATCATTGGGAGTATTTTTGAAAGTATTTTTCTTAGCAAGTTGGGCTTCCACCTTCATTGCAAGATGAACCAAAGAACCCAATGATGAATACTCTTGAAGTTCAACAATATCTTGAATATCCTTCCTTAGACCACTCACAAACCTAGCTATCATAGCTTCCTCACTCTCACGCATTTTAACCTTAAGCAAAAGCATTTCTAATTCTTTGTAATAAGCATCCACACTTAGCGTGCCTTGTTGAAACCGTTGGAGTTTCAACATGAGGTCTTTCCTAAAGTGTGGTGGAACAAACCTAAGGCGCATTTGATCCTTTAAAGAGTTCCAAGAGTCCACAAGAGGACCCTTATGATAGATAATGTCCTTTACAACCCTATGCCACCATTTCATGGCATAATCACTAAACTCTAAGGTAGCTAGCTTAAATTTGTGCTCATCTTGGATCTCATGGATCTCAAAAATTTGTTCACATTTAGCCTCCCAATCTAGGTACACATTAGGATCACTATCCCCATTGAAACTAGGAATTTTGACCGAAGGGAGCCTAGCCTTTGCATCTTGGTAGTAGCCATCTTCATGGTGGCGTCTATCTTCATGAGCATGAGGTCTATATTCACGAAAGTGTGGTTGAGGTCTTCTTCTTCTATGTTCCTCTTCACGGCCATGATCATTGGAAGAGCCTCTAGATGAAGGTCTATGATGATGATGCTCTCCATGGATAGAATGAGAGGATCTAGCTTGCTTCATTTCAATGCTTTGCAATTTTTCCTCCAACCGTCTAATAGCTTCATCTTTGAGTGTAATGGTTCGCTTGGCCTCTTTTAATTCACCAAGAACAGAAGCTTTGCTAGGAGAATGCTGGTTGTAAGACTCATCACTAGAATATGAAGCCATTGGTAAAAGAAAACAGCAAACAACAAAACAGCAACAAAGTTAAGAAAACAAAGTTAGCAAAATAAAATTGGAACCAAACTGCCGAAGTGACGTGTCACTTAAATCACTCTCAAAGAAAGAATACTCCCTTTACCAAGCTGATCTTGAGGCCTTGAGTAACCTCAAATGAAATATGTCAAAGCAAGAGCACACAATCTTCAAAGCCAATCACCACAAAACCAATGAATAATGAAAGACAAGCAAGAAAAGGTATAAGCAAGAAAAAGGTTATTACAAAAGGAAAAACTAGATGTATGACAAACTCAAAGAGTAATGAATAAAATACAAGCAAGAAAATAAGGTACTCAATGAAAAAGAAGGCACACAAAAGATACCTAAAGAAAAGCACTAGAGTAGATGAAGAAAACAAAAACAGAGCTACTGGAAAATATTTTTGTGCAAACTGTGCTTGATGTTCACCGATTTATCTGGAATGATATAAAGCGAACTGGATTATGAAATTTTAACCACAGAAAGTTCAAGATCTTAGCTCAACAATGGCACTGGAATTACTTAAAAACAGGAAGCCAATTAATTGAGATAAATTTTCTAAAATCGCTGCCAGATTACCGTATTTTTTTTGGCAGAACTGCACACTCTTTGTTTTTTATTTATCATTTTTTTGTACTTTGAATTTTGAAGTACTTCTTTTTCCTACTGTTTTAGAACACTTTAAAGAACACAATTCCAGAATTTCAGAAATTTCTAGTGAGTAAATCAATTGCAATAAATCTAAACAGTAAGCACGTTTTCAGAAAAACAGAGGAATCCTAACAGGAATAAAAAACAGAATTAAGAACTAGCAAAGACATAATGGAAATGATGTATAGGAACTTGTATAGATCTAAAATACAAGTATGAACTCAATACTAAAATATAAAATGTACAAAGGATCAAATATGAAACTCAGAAAACTGTATTACACCAAAGCAAGAAACAAAAAATTCAATAAAAGTACTACAAGAAGTGATGACATTCTTGGAAAAAACATGACTATGACAAAACTTGTATGGATTCAAAAAGGAAAAGATACAAACACATGATAGGCACAAATAAGAAAACAACAATAAAACTCAAATTAAGCCTAAAAACAGAAAGATAAACAACAGGAAATATAGAGCTCTTGAATTAAAAGTGCAACACAACTCAAAATTAAACAAGAACAAACCTAAACTCTAGATACCACATGATATGATTCCAGTAGCAAAGTAGGGATGATTCTTTGACATTCTATGGAATCAACTTGACTTGGAGAATGAATAGGCACTTTTAATAGAATTGGATCAATGTTCTATGTTTCAAGAACTCACCAAAACTTGCACCAAACACCAAACTCACATGGAAGATCCATCTATTGTCAATTGAACCGATTAAAATGTGTTTAAAAGCAAAAGAACCGAATAGAATGCTTCAAATACAGAATTGAACCGAACAAACAAGCTAGAACAAAAATGAACCGAACATAAAGTGAAAAGGAAGCTTAACACGTAATAGAAAGAAGCTTAAGACATGTTTAGCATTTTGTAAAGCTTAGGAAATGAAATGGAAGATAAAGGAGAAAAGAACTTATGGAGATGAAGGACTTGGTTTTGGATGGTGAAGGCTCCAAGATAAGTGAGCTAATGCCGCCACTTGAGAGAACCAAATGCACTCAAGATAAGACAAGATGTAGGAGAAGACAAAGTTCTCACAATTCTCTCTCAATTTGAATAGAGTTTCTCTATATTCAATTTCCAATCTCAACTGTGAAGGACCCAAGCCCTCCTTTTATAGGAGTAAGGGTCGACCAAATACAAACTTATTCTAGAAGCTACCTACTCCTACAACACGCCCCCTACTAAGCTCACTCCTAAGCTCACGCTCACTACTAAGCTCACCCCCCCCAAGCTCTATAAAATCCTAAGCTAAAGCCTAAAAATGCTTTTACAAAATAGGTGTCTCATGTTTCCCTCTAAGCACTTTTTATTACACAAGAAACTATAAAAAGAGAAAACAACCTTCCATTATTTCCTAATGCCTTGAATTGGCTTCTTGTAAGCCTTTGAGGTGGGCTAAAAACTCCTTGAGCGTCTATCACTTGAGCCTCTACCTCTTCTTGTCCTTGATTATTGGCCTCCATTTGGTCTTGATCTTGATCTCCATCATCTTGCCTCTAGATTTTGACGTAGATTTATACTTATTGTTCCTACCTTTCTCTTGGTTTCTCCCTCTAACTACTAATCCTTCACCAGAACTTTCAGAATGAATTTGAGTATCAAATTTTTCTTTGGTTAGTAAATTAGTCTTGACATCATCAAAGCTTAAGTTAAGATAATTACCGTATAACATAATTTCTTTGAATTGTCGATGCGAGGGTGGTAGAGAAACAATAAGTAGAATGGCTTTATCCTCCACATCAATTTTAACATCCAAATTTTCCAAATCAATTATGATGGAATTAAATTCATCAAGGTGAGATTGGATGGGAGTACCTTCGGACATTCGGAGTGTAAAGAGTCACTCCTTTAACCGGAGTTTGTTTGCAAGACTTTTGGTCATGTATAGAGACTCCAATTTACTCCATATGCCTGTTGTAGTTTTCTCGTTGATGACCTCACGCAACACCTCACGGGACAAGCATAACTGGATTGCAGACAATGCCTTTTCATCCATCTCATCCCACTACTCCTCTGTCATAGTGGTTGGTCTCATCATTTTACCTGTCAAAACTTTCTTTAAACCATTCTGGGTGAGAACGGCTAGCATCTGGACTTGCCAGATAGCAAAGCTGATTTTACCATCAAATTTCTCAATATCCAATTTTGACATTATTGAACAACAGATCCTGGTTGAATTATCGAAAAGCTCTGATGCCAATTTGTAGGGATATCGTGTGCGGAAGCATGATAATTTCAACCAAAGATTATGAGAAATTAAAGTAACAAGTAAAGTGAGAATGATACTAGAATTTTTAGGTGGAAAACCCCTTTAAATAGAGGTAAAAAACCACCGGCGAGAGAGCCAAAACTTCCACTATAATGGTACAGGGAGTACAATGAATTCCTCTCAGGCTAATAGATAAATAGCCCCAAAACAAATTCTCTCTATATGGGTTAAACACTTACACCCAAGAGCAGAAATAGAGAGTATAGGAAAAGAGAGAGGAAGCAAGTGTATGTTGTTGTTTGTTGTGTGTTGTGTGTTGAATTGCTTGAAGGAAGCCACTATATATAGTGGTTCTAGGAGACAACAATAATAAATACAATTAATGGTAATTAACCTCCCTTTGATGACAATTAATTGTAGTAAGAAACCTCCATTTGATGACAATTAATTGTGGCAATTAACCTCCCAATTATGTCAAGAAAACGGAAAGGTGAGTCATAACCCACATCACAAGACTAAGTGATTTACTATTACAATGTTTAACTTTGGAATTGCTTTAAAGGCATTTTTCCAAACACAAAACAAACAAAAATTACAAATGAAAAATTAACACAAAGTTCTATGACAATAAGATTTTACAAAAATAAATTTTGATGTTTGATCTTTGTAGCTTACCAAATCTCCCTATCAAGTGTTTTTTATTCTTCCTTTTGAACTTTCACTTGTTTGTTCTTTAAAGAGTGATCATTCTTAGCTTGATATTTTTCTTCTCCAAAATGCTACCTAGCAATGTTAGTCAACATTTTCCAAAGATCACAACTAAGAGATAATTTCCATATCAAGAGGTCAATAGAATTCAAAATCAAGAAAAACTCAAAATTAAGAAAGTTAAACTGAAGAGATTAGATATAAGACAAACTCAAAGATTATCCAAAAATTTAAGAGAAAACGAGAAATTAAAAGTTATCAAGAAAGTAAAAGGAATTCCCTAAAGATTGACACTAGAGTTGGATTATAGAAACAAAAAGTAAAGAAAGATCAATATTCTCAATGGTGCATAAGATCCAAAAAGATGTTGGCCCAATATGGCTTGACCCAATTACTTTACTGCAACAAAATTGATTTTCTATTACGTGCAACACTGGTTCAGTTCAATCTTGTGGACCACCCCACACCAAAATTCTTCAATTGCACAATCCACCAAAATCATGCCCACTAATTTGTCAGGCAAGTCTAAATTTGCGTATTTTTCCAACTATGTAAAGTTTCCAGCAATTGTTGACGTTCATTCAATCCTGCAACTACTGTTTCTAAATTTTTAAACAATGTAAAAAAATATTGCATGACTTCGATTGTTAACAAAAATTGCACCAATCTACTTCCAATTCAATGTGATGCTACCTTACATTTATTATTTTATTTGAACCAAATGAGTTGCGCCACTTGCCCTCAACACCGAACAACAAATTAAGTTGCAGATCACCAAATTAGAATTAACTTTGAAAGTTGCACCAAATTGGAGTAAGTAATATGTTTTCAAATGTAACAAACAATAGTAGCTTCAAAATACAAGTCAATTTCAGATTTATTAATTGCTAGCAGCTGCAACACAATTACATAGTTGCATAAAACCAACAAAATTTCAACAATTTGCACCAATTTTCAGTTGCATCCAAAATTGAACAATTACACAACAATTTCTGCACTCACCGCACCAAAGAGTTTTAGTGCACATACTCAATTTCAAGTTCACTACTTACAACTCATTCATTAATGCTTGATGAATTTGGCCATTGCACGTTATTGCATAAATAAATGTATTTAACTTGATCATTTGGTTGTCAAACGCTTTAAGTGAAAACTCTTGATATAATTTCTTGTCGCATCCTTGATTGAGAGTTATATTTTTGTGAATATATTATGCATCAAATATTAATTTAATTGCATAAATATACCACTAAACTGTTATCTTTGACTTATCTATTAATTTCAATTCAAATAATAATATTTCCAATTATTTCTTAATCTGTAATTAAAATAGACGTTGTCAATTAATACAAATTGAAAAATTTAAACATATTTGAAAAATATTTATTTATATTCAATTATATATGTTTTTCAAAACTATTTCTGAACCAACATTATCTATTTAATACACTTTAAAATAATTTTGTACAATAGAATATTAACTTGATTTCATACGGATGTTGTCCTTTCTCAACTACATTTTAAACACAAATATTTATCATTTCAGCATGCTCTTAATTTATATTAATAATCTTATTTGAAAAATAATTTATTTTCTAATTTCGTTTATCAAATAAGTTCAAAGATTAATTCACACAATATAAGGAAGACGTTCTAAATAATATGAAGGTAGAGGGTAAACACTCCCTTATGTGTTAGATCGTCTGGCATGTGTGTTCCGTGTGACACTTAATTGTATGGATGTTCAACGTGTCGTCAGAAGCTTTGCACACAATGTCTGGTGTATGCGTCTGCTCTTTGTAAATGCATTTTATCATGAGCCTTGTGATGTTTGATTGTGCATATAATTTTACACATTGTCTGGCATGTTCTTCTAACAAGTTCTTGTGTGGATATACCTTCTAATGTCTTTCTAATAATTGATGCACACTTAAAAAATTTATTTAGAACACTTAATACATCTTATAGTGTTTGTTATCATTAAAACACATAGATGCTCGTATCATGAGATCGTTTAATGAATATTAGATCATCTACTGACTTAACACCCTTGACCATTTGCCAAGTCGAGGACAAAATGAGTTCCTAATCGTGGCCATGGATTATTTTACAAAGTGGATGAAGATCCAACAGGCAATTAAAATCACAACTCAACAGGTTCGCAACTTTGTTTAGAAAATCATTATATGTCGCTTTGGTATCCCACAGACGACCATCATAGGTAATGGTCATCATTTCACTAACAAGAGGATAACTGAGTTCTACATCAAGTTAGGTGTTAAGCATGTCACTAGTTTAGTTGAGTACCCACAAATTAATGGACAAGCTAAATCAACAAACAAGGTCATCCTCACACAACTAAAGAAATAATTAGGAACTAGGAAGGGGAGATGGGCCGAAGAGTTTTAGGAAGTACTATGGACCTATTGATGTACACCTCAAAACTCGGCAGGAGAAACACCTTTTAATTGAACATATGATACCAACACAATGATCCTGGTTGAAGTAAGAGAACCAACTATACGTCAGCAACTCAAAGACTTTAACTTGAACAAGGAATGCCTTAGAACCGGTTGGACCTTATGGAGGAACTGCGAGATAAGGCAAAAATTTGGGAGGAAGCTACCAAACGAAGGGTTGCACGGTGATACAATGGTAAAATTAAACCTCAAAAAGACTTATCACAAGGGAGTCTAGCATCCAACTAGGAAAGACCATTTTGAATAAATGAAAGCCTCGGCAATAAAGCATACCACCTCCAACACAAAAGAGACATACCCCGAACATGGAATGCATGTCATTTAAAATATTATTTTTGTTGAAGTCAAGAATGAAACTTATATTTTAAATTAAAAAACTCTTTTCGGGATCACAAAAGACTTTTCTTATCTTCTTGATGTATCACCCAAAGTGAATCCCTCCCGATAAGACCTATACAAAAACCCTTGACCTAATGCATTTTCATAAAAGTGAATCCCTCCCGAGGGTTAAGTATCTTCGGTTTCATCTACGAGTGTGAATTCCTCCTGACAAGTCTAGAGTGGACTTCTCAGACAAGGAAGATTTCACCACAAGCATTTACTGGAAAATCTAAAAGAAGAACTCTACCTATGAAGATCCCAACAATTAATCATGTCAACAACTAAGTCCAAAAGTTATATCCAAGGAAAACCCTTGAATAAGACAAATAAAGAACCAACTAATCAACTATACTCAACCCCCTACTTACACCTTTAACTTATAATTTTCTTATCCAATTATAGGATTTGTTACTTAGTTATTTGTAATTTATTTCAATTCGAAAGCTCAATCCAACACCAAACAAAAGAAAATAAGAGCGTAGTAAAATGTATGACACCAAAACATCATTCATTAAGAATCAAAATGACCATTTGGCGCTACCATTCACATATAAAAAAAAACTCTAAAAGATGAATGACCACAAAACTAACACTATTCGATGTTAATAGTAGGGTATTCATCAAAATTTCCATTGTCGTTTATCACCTCAACCTCTACATCCTCATCACAAATATCTTCAACTAGGATGACTTGACCTTTATAAAAATCTTTTCCTGCATTGAAGTTTCCTTCATTAATAGGAATCTTGTAAAAGAACTCGACTTGATGAGGAGCTTTGGAGAAACCCTAGTCATGCTGATCCAACATGAACTATTGGGCCTCCTCCAATTCATTCTCAAGTCGCTCACATCATTCTTGCTCGTCATGGTGAGAGAGCGCCATGTTGATAAGATTTTTGTTCAAATCCTCTTCGGTCAACATGTTGGCAATCTTGTCCTCTAAAACATTCCTTTTTACTTTCTTACCAAAAGTGAGCTTTGATTGTCGCCTTCAGTTGCTACCCCAAGGTTGGATTAGAGTCCAGGGCAGCTTAAAGAGAGTGGCCCGAGTCTTCCAATTCCTTCTTCAATGCTTCGACCTCGGAAGGAGACACTTCTCTCAACCTCCTCCCCTAATCTTCTACGAAGAAAAAGGGTACAAGTCGAAAGCTCAACAACAACATATGCAAAATAGCTAGGAGAAGTTGATCATAATAACTCTCTCTCTGCTCCATTAAGGCTAAACAAAAGCTTGTTTGAAATTCGAAGACCCTAACCAAAGAAATCATCCAACAATGGAGTTGAAGGACCCTAAGACCATGGAGAACCTTCTTGGGTGATTGAGTCGACAAATGAGAACGCCGGGAGGGTTTTTCTTTCCTCTTGTGCTTTTTGTAAGCTTCTGAAGGAGGGAGAGTGTTTGGAACTTGATCCAGTTGATGAATAGGGGTTGGAACTTCAGCGTATCGCCGTTATAGAAATATTTTCCATTGGCATCCTCCAAAAGGACTTTGAAAAGCATCATTTAAATTTTTTATAAGAAGATGTAAAGGGGTTGAGCAAACAATATTTTGACTTGCTAATCAAAGAAAGGCAACATGTCCACTTACCAAACGAGTATTGTAAAAATGGAGACAAAGCTAAAGGAAGATGTGATTACCTTGAATAAGAATACTTTTCGGCAACTTGGATAAAAAAATGGAGTGGTGTGAACCCAACGTTCAAATTGACAAGTATTTATAGGCACAATAGCGGCGAGTCAAACATTGTCAAATCCACATTGTTGGATCCTATACGATCCAACGAATGTGAGCTCGCAACCTTTCACATCAACTTTTTCAGCTACAATTAATGTGCACACTGCTGAAGGAGAATACAACTCTTCACTCGCGATACGATGTTTCGTCACTCGAGCCTAGGGAACCATGTATGGTTATTCGAAACATGTTACTCCTCGACCTAAAAAGAAAACACGAATTTTGTTTTAGGATCATAATTTAATACAAGACTTTGCATATCTTTGGATGAGTCTGTGGAGCCACTGTATCGATTGACCTGAATCAGTCGACTTGGCTAGTTCAACATATTGACTTGTCGAATCTAAGATCGGATTAGCCAAGATGTTGACCTATTCGATATTTAAATATATCAACCGACCAAAACGTCATCCATCAAAACTTCCACTAATGATGTTAATAATGATGTTAAGGGTCAAAAACATCAAAATGAATACTTAATAACAAACAATAATTAGGGATTAAACCTTAATTACAAATTGTAATTGTAGCAGGTTTGAGTTTGGATAAAAGTCCAAACAAAAAGCCCATTACCTAATAGTATAAATAGGTAGTTTGGATAAAAATTTAGATTAGACAGCATTTATGACCCATTAAAAAAACTCTTGCTTACTTGATTAGTCAATGTTGAACTAAATAGAATAAAACGAGATGATACTCAAGACCTTAAAAGACCAAACGCTGGATACTGGAAACGTCGTGGAGATCAAATAGCAAAATTAGTTTTATTTGGTAAAATAAAATAGTCTAATATAAAAACAACACCAAGAGCATTTATAAACAAGTATATCCCTTTTCTCTAACAATTACATAAATAGTTTAATTACATATATATAATTTAAATAAAGTTTAAGTGTATAATATCTATTATTTATCATTATCTGAAATAAAATAAGATAACTATTTCTATTATTTATTTGTTTTTAAGGTGGGTGGTAATACTAACTCGATCTATAATGAAATGAAAAGGTGTTCTACACAACTCATACTAAACTTGTGTTGTATCAATCGCTGAGCCTGAGACAGATTTTCTCCATCCGCGCCCAAACCATGAGAAATCGCAGCGTTTATGCATCGCTGGTTGCACTTTTTTGCTTCCTCGTACTCATGATCGTTACCCCAGCAATTCATCAGTCCCAAGATTATCATAATTTCGCTGACCACCGCAAATTCTTCGGTAACCCTCTTTCTTTTCTACTGTGCTTTCGATTCACTTTTCGCCCTTTTCTAATTTTACTGTTTACCCTTTTTTCTTGTTTTACTTCTTGTCAAATGGGTCGCCTAAAAAAATGAACTTGACTCTACTGATTATGATTTTGGAGGAATTGGTGTGAATTGAATGGAGATTCTTTTGAATGTTCAGTGTTAATTTTCAGGTATTCCTAATGCACTTAATGTGATATCAAATTTCCCTTTTCTGGTCATTGGCCTCGTTGGACTTGTACTCTGTCATCGTGGAAACTACTTTAGCCTCAGGTACTATGCATAGTCTGTTAATTTTTTTTGTAGCAATTCAATTTCTCACTGCTGGCAAAAATCTTGATCCTATTTGTTGTGTTCTGTGTGACTGTGATGCGTGCCAAAAGCTTGCAAGGTGAAATATGGGGCTGGACTTGCTTCTATGTTGGTGTGGCTGCTGTTGCAGTTGGATCTTCATACTATCATCTCAAGCCAGATGATGCCCGCCTTGTGTGGGATAGGTTACCAGTGAGTTGTACAAATTCTTTGCCACTTCTGAATGCCCTTTCCCCCTTCTTTTTGGCCCATTTTAACTAGTCAACTTTTTAATCTACAAGCTGATTATGATTACAGATGACTGTTGCTTTTACATCAATCATTGCAATATTCATCATTGAGCGGATTGATGAGTGGAAAGGAACGGTTTCAATTATACCTCTACTTTTGGCTGGTATAATAAGCATTGTATATTGGAGGCAAGCTTACTGTTTATTTGTTCTGCATTTTATTTGACAGAGTTTTGTCTTTTAAGTCGAAGGCAGTTGTTCTTCATATGTGTAAAACATAAAACTTAGTGTTGATTCTACAAATACATTTGGCATTTTATGTAGTTACATGATTCATTATGGGGATAATCAACTTGTAGAACAGTTCAGAGTGTCAAAAACTTAGTTTTGTTATTTTCCATGTTATTATTCCTTTATTTGATTTCTATTTGAGGTTAATTGTTAAGTATCTGTTTGGGTGAACGTTGACAAAGCAAAACAAATCAAATTGTTTTTGAAAAGCTACCTAAAATGTTCTTTCAACTCAAAATCTATTCTGGACCCATAATCAATTTCTCAATGTGGAACCAATCATGTCTAACTTTACCTAAAACCATGTTAATTGGTATTTCAACATGATTCTGGAGATTTCAACATGAAATCAAATACGCACCAAATACTTGACCATTCAGCTGACTTAGTTACCTGAACTTTAACTCTTGAAATAATTGTTCTTGTCTTCCATTCTCCTCAGGTTCTTTGATGACCTTCGTCCATATGCTCTGGTCCAATTTGTGCCTTGCATTGCCATTCCTCTAATGGCTATTTTGTTACCTCCAATGTACACACATTCAACATATTGGCTCTGGGCTGCAGGTTTGTTATGTTATGGTATAAATTCCCTCTCCTTGTTTGTTATAAACACCAGCCATGCTTATATTTTAAATAATTTCTTTCCAGGGTCTTATCTTCTAGCTAAAGTGCTAGAAGCTACTGATGAGGTGGTCTATGAATGGACACACCATATTGTCAGTGGTCACACACTAAAGCATCTAGCCGCAGCAATGGTCCCTGTCTTCTTAACATTCATGCTTGCTAAGAGAAGTGTTCAACCTGAGAGGTATATGCATGTCTGCGACACTAAAACTGCATATAATTAATGGATTTAATTATTTCAGCAGTTGAATTTTGTGCAAGAAAACAGCCTACAATTGTGTGAACACGAGATGTAGTTAACACAATGAATTGGCATTAAGCTTAGTTCCTATCTGCTTTATTAAAATGTAAGCCTTGGCTATTGGCTTGCACATGGAGCATGGAAAAAGAAAAGAAACATTAAGAAATACCAGTTGAATATTTTTCCTGTTTACCTGACTATATGATCTATATGTTGATTACAAATCTTTCAGTTTTTTTTTTCATCTGGATTACAAACTCTCGATCAGTAGTCACTTTCACTAGTAAACACGTGTTGCATTTATTTCTTTAATTTAACAGTATATTTAACTTACGATTATTAGATTTAACATATTTTAATTTGTTAACCAAAAATGTGGTGGGAACTAGATTTGCGAGATTGTCAAACCATATTGTAAATTTTCCTAAATTCGCCCATATGATTGTAGCATTAGTTGAAAACTTGTAGTTCATTACTTCATTTTCTGTTGTATTTGGAAACAACTTTAAAATTGCTATTTCAGTTTGACTACTAACTCGAATATTTGATTGCTGTGAATGTCATTTGATTGTTGTGATCTGCATGCAGGCAAAATTTGCTCAAGACTTGGAGGGTTTCCTGGGTGAAGTTCAGACAGGGCAATTCCAACGTTGAGAGCTACTCCTATTCATACACAGATGTGCCGGTTGTGGAGCCACACTGAGGTTTTAATTTCCCATAGAACAAAATAAAGGCTTATACTGGATTACATAATACTGTTAAACTTGAATGTGGACCAATACAATGCTATTTGTCTGTAATTAACTCTGTACAGTCCCCCATATGTACAACATAGAGCGTATCGATTTTAGTGATGAATGTGTGATCTACTTTTTATTTCTCACCTTCTTCAGACTCTGCTGATGCTTGTGTTGACAAATTATACTAATGAAATTAGAATATTTCTGCTATTTTGTAGTGCTCATCACAGTAAATTGAAGTTGAGCTGAAGTTTATATTAGAAACAACCAAAAGAAGAAAGATGAAAAAGAATGCAGAATGAAAGAATAACCTATTGTGCATTTTAAGACATCCACTTCCCACAATGAAAACAATGTTGGAACATAATAATACTAGTAAAATGGTATTGCAGCAAACAAACATGAAAGGAACAGCAAAAGAAGACAATGTATTGAAATGTGGTTGTTTGGTTATTACTGATCTTAAACAAGGACAAGTACTCTAGAAGTTAAAATATATTTACAATACTTATGTGAGTACTCTAGAATCAACCTTTTTTTATAATTTTACTTCCTATGATTTTACCAATACTTATATAACATGCTATTTTGTATATAATATACTAAATGTTTCACTTACCAGTCCACTTTTTGGATTGTGAATTCATGACACAATCAAAATCTTCATCACATTGTTATTTAGGACTAGATTTTTATTATCATGTTTAAATTTAAAAGTAGGGCTATTTTTTTTTTTTTAATAAAAGCTCATTAAATGCAATAAGTTTCAATGGTTTGGTCATGTTTAGGTTGAGAAATTAATTTTTCTCAATTTGTTTTTTAATTTAGAGTTAGCATCTTAAAGTTAAAATAGTCCAATTTTCTACAAAGTTTAATAGTATATTGTTCTTGCAGTACTAATATATTATCTCATTTTCTTATTTCTCTAACTCCTAAAATTACACTTACTTGACCATGACTTTCCTTACAAACTTATATGTCATAAATAATTTTATTCTTGAAATTATATTATTGTGTGTATAAAAAATTAACATGTCAATAACATAAAAGTATATAATTACACATGTTTTTATATTTAGTGTAAGCACATTGATCAACATTGTTATTAGAAAAACCATCACTGAGTAAAAATTATTAAGTTTTTCATGTCATTATTTTGGTGTGTTTTAGCCCATGTAAGGATTTAAATAGTTTGCATACTTTGCTCTCTTGATAAGGAACTACACACCCTTTACATTGAGTCGTGATTCTCTTCCTCTACTTCATTATTCAAAAATGTTGTTTTAACATTTATTTGGTGAATTAACTAACTTATGGATAGAAGTTAGAGATTACAATACTTAGAGAAAATTTTGATAATTGAACACATGTACCAAAATGTTGGTTTTTGAGTAAAACTATTCGTTACTAATCTTATTTTATATTTTTTTGTGGATACATTAAGATGATACTTTTTCTTAAAGATCACATTTAGAACTAATTAGTTTTTCTCCTTTAAGAAATCTACTAAAGTCCAAGTGTTATTTTTCTTAACAAAAACAATTTCAATTCTAATGGAATTATCCCAATATTTTGCATTAGGAGTACTAATAGTTTTTAAAAATCTTACTAGATAATTTTCAACTATGTAAGTGTAAAATTCATATCCAAAAGAAGTTTCTTTTCTTGGTGTTTTAATTCTTCTCAAAATTTCTTTGAAAAACATGTAAAAACATAAAAAGAGAGGGTTGAATTGTGTTTTAAAATTTCTTACACATTTTGTAATGTCTTGTTTGATATCAAGTAGTTAGATGATAGTTTCGGCTCAACACACTATCTGTTAAATTAGTTTGTTAATCTCTTCCTATTTATTAATGCAGTACAATAATATATAATAAATAAGGATAACGAAAACAAGATTTACCTATGATTTTTATACTGGTTCGTTTAAAAGTGCAAACTACATCCAGTTTTCAATCTGCTTATTGAGTTTCACTCTGCAGACTACTGCTACAACTTACAAACTGAGTATTATTTGAAACACAATTGGTCCTAGCTAATAACCAAAGTATTGTTTGAACACTCAACCATTCCTAGTTAAAAAACTCCAAGTATTGTTTTGAATATAACCACTCTTGATTAAACATTGAGTATTCTTTGGACCTCATTCATTCCTGGTTAACCCAATGAGTATTGTTTGGACCACAACCGCTTATGGATAATACAACGTAATTTTTGGAATGTAACTGCTCCTTGATAAATTAGAGTATTGTTTAGACAAAGTCAGTCCGAGCTAAGACACTGAGTATTTTCCAGAACACAGTCACTCATGGCTACACAAACAAAGTTTGTATAAAGAAGTGATCACAAAGATCACAAGAGTTGGCTTACTGAAATGTAATAACATCTTATGACCTATATGTTAGAATGGATGGCTTTAAACTAGAGGGGGTTGAATTGTTTAAAGAGGGTTTTCGCAAACTTTTAAGTCAAGAATGAAATTATCTCAAGAAACAAGTTTTGAAAACTTATCTTGTTGGTTCTGTGAATTGAAACATAAACCAGCCTTTCCAAAAACACAGCTTTGAGATGCCAAGGCATTCTCAAAGTTAGATTTCCCCTTTGAAAGCTTGTCCACAGTTTCAACAAGATAATGAACCTTTTTCTCAAGATTTTCACAATTTTCGCAAATGAGAGTGTCACACTTGCAAGAAGAATTTTTGAAATGATTTTCCAGATTTTTGAAATCATTTTTATATTTTTCAATCTTATCTTCAAGTGATTTCACTATCTTTTCCAACCAGCTGTTAAGATCTTTCAATCGATTGTTTGAAAGAACCAATCGATTAGCTTCATCATGAGTTTCTTGAAAAGCTTCAAGCAATTTACTGTAATTTTGTTCATTCAAAGAAGCACATGAACTAACCTCACTTGAGCTGCAAGATTCATCATCATCTTCAGCAATCAAACAGATGTTTGCTTTCTCATCTTCACATGATGAAGAGCTTGATGATAATACCTCATTTTCATCCCAAGCTATGTAGTCTCTCTTTGTCTTGTCTTTCTTTTCTTTGTAGCTAGGCTTTTTCTCCTTGCTCTTGTTTGGAATATCTGCCTTTATATGACCTTGCTCACCACAACCAAAACAAGTATAGTTATTGGAATTAAAATCATTGGATTTCTTGTTTCCATACCTATCTTTGTTGTTGTCCTTGTTGCAGTTTCTCTTCAAGAATTTGCTGAACTTTCTTGACAGCAAACTAAGGTTTTCCTCATCACTATCATCACTGGATTCTTGTTTTCCTTTGTGCTTGGAAGCTTTTAAGGCTATGCTCCTTGTGTGCTTGTCTTCGCTTTCTTGAACATTGAGTCTATTCATCTCTAACTCATGTTCCCCAAGCTTACCAAACAAAGAAGCCATACTTAATGATGTTAGATCTTTAGATTCGGAAATAGCAGTTACCTTTGGTTGCCATGCTCTATCAAGACATTTCAAGATCTTTATGTTCAACTCTTCTTGTCTTGTCAAGGCTCATGAGATGATTGATGATGTGAGTGGATCTTTTCTGCACCTCAGCAATTGTTTCACCTTTAAGCATTCTGAGCATCTCATACTCTTGGATTAGAGTATGCTTCCTAGCTCTATTTACCTCATTTGTCCCTTCATGAGTGACTTCCAAGGTATCCCACATTTCTTTTGATGATTTGCATTGAGAGACCCTGAAAAACTCATCAGAATTTAAAGCAGAGGTTATTATATTTTTGGCAATGCAATCGAATTTGGCCTTTTTGCTTTCTGAATCAGTCCATTGAGACCATGGCTTTTCAATGACAGATCCATCTTTTTCAAGAACCAAGCTCTTGATGCCAATTGTTAGAATGGATGGCTTTAAACAAGAAGGGGGTGAATTGTTTAAAGAGGGTTTTCGCAAACTTTTAAGTCAAGAATGAAATTCTCTCAAGAAACAGTTGATAAGGAATTCAGTTTGCCAAAACAGCAAGCAAAAACAGCAGTACCAGAAAAACAATCGGTTGTTTATACCAACAAACAAATATCAAAACTGAATTTAAAGAGATTAAGGATAGAGAGATTGCACACAGAAGTTTATACTGGTTCACTCTAAACCCAAAGCTACATCCAGTCTTGTTAGAAACCACTGAGACTAAGCAACCACACCTTGATCACTTACACCACAACCAAGAAAGTGACCTTGATCCCCTCAAGACACACTTCTCTTGGCCAACACACCAACACTAAGATTGCTGATCTTGATCCCCTTAAGAACACACAGCAAATCTCAGCAAGCACACAAACAAACTTGTTCAACAGATACACTTGTTACAGAAGATAATCTGAAATCAATACAAGCAGAATCCTATTCCACACACTTTGATCAATCACAAACTCTAAGCAATCTCAGCTCTTTGAAAAACTCAAAACTTTATTCAAAAATCTTGTTTCTCAAAACTGTTTTTCTGAATTTATTCAAAGATGTTGTTTGTTATCAAATCTTAACAAACTCTTAAATTGCATTTAAAGATTGGTCAAAGCATTTAAAGATTGGAGCGTAAGCAGTTAAATCATTTAAAGCTCAGTCAAAGATAAAACTGTTTTTTTGTTATGGTACCAAAACAAACAATCGGTTGTTTCCTCGAATCAATCGGTTGTTTTGGTTTTAACAGCTCAACCATTTAAAAAACAGTTTTCAAAGTTTTCTAAAAACATCTAAGTATAAACAATCGGTTGTTTCGACAAAACAATCGATTGTTTTTAACTTAATTTGAAAAACATTTTTCTTTCCAAAAGATTGAGAATGCCTATGCTTTGGATTCAATCAAGAGGTGGATTACATACACAATCTACCCCAGATCCTAACTAAAATAGCACAGCAACAGCAAGCACAGCTAAGGCTTCAACATCCTTTAAAGGGTTTGGATTCTTCAAAGCTTGAACCCCACTTGGTTCAACACTATACAAATATATGCAATCTATGTTCTTCTACAAAGATTTTAAGGTCACAAAAAGATTTTGACAATGTTTTGGCACTTAACAATTTATCATTTCCTTGTCTTCTTCTTCAAAGGATAAATTTATATAGAGCTTGCAAGAATGAGTCATTGCAAATCCCTTTCTAACCGTTGAGAACTTTTGAACTCAAATATCTTCATCTTCTTCTGCTTGACGAGTGTGGACATAGATGTGCATTAAATTCGCTCCATGCAACATTAAATGTCAACATCCTCATCAAGCAGCATCCTGATAGTTGATAATACTTATTAATAGTAGTTAGATAAAAAAAAATTTACTTAAAATGAAGTAAAAGCTAAGACCATACAAGAAAAAAAAATAGTTGGACCAAAGTTGAGAAGATCAACTTGTATCTGAATGGTTGTTGAGACAAGAACTTTAACTATTATCATAACAAATTTTGATGTAGACTTGTGCCTTTGCGTGAATCATTTGGGTAGATAGAAGATGAAAACATTCCATACAACACAGTAATAAGCTTAAAGAAGTTCTTGTTAGGTAAGCTTAGGTTTTGTGTGCAATTATCGTCTGATAAATATTTCACTTATTAGAAAAGGTGAAAACTACAAGGTGTTGTATTGTTTGTCAGAAGAAACACTTATATCTTACACGATTTCATAATTCAAATGTTATACTTAATGATTAAAAAAAATTAGAGAAAAAAAATTATTTTTGCAAAAATAAATAAATAAAATCTAGAGACTTGAGAGTTCTCATAGTGGGTCTTATCTTAAGTGTGTGAGCACTTCAAGTGGTGGCTCTTTCACCATTAATCTTGGAGTACCTCCTTCTCCAAGTGGTGTGACATCCATTTTTCTTCAATAAGCTTTCTTTTTTCTTTCTTTTTTTCATTCCTTCCTCTTTTTATCTTTCTTTTTGTGTCGTCCATTCCATTCCTTTTTATGATATCATGCTTGTCTTTTAATTTTGGTTATCACTTGTCTTTCTTCATCCTATGTTCTTTCCATTTCCACAATTTACATTCATCATCATAATCACCATATTACGTTTTTCTCTTTGTCCTCTAGAGGTGAACCTTCACACTTACTTAACCACTTGATTAAGTTCGTGTCCAGTGAGGATCTTTTTTGGATTTCTCACCATATTCTGCTTAAAAAAAATAAAAATCATACACAAAGTGCAACCCATAAAAATGTGCAATTCTAAAATCAACTCATATCATGTGGTAATCAAAGCATGATTTTTAAATTGTGTTTATCTTTTATGAGTTGATTTATGCCTTTAAATTCTAGCACATTTTAGTTCTTGCTTTTATCTTCAAATAATTTCAATTCCGCTTTTAAATTCTTGTCATTTACAATTCTGCATTTTTATTCATTAAGCACTTTAAATTATGCTTTTGAAATTCTGTGTCATTTTTTTTCTTCCTTTCATCTTTTGCTTGATTCTTATGTTCTTAGTGTTCTGTAAGTCTTAAATCAATTATACTTATTTTTGTTTTAATTGTGAAGAGCTAAAACAAATGATAAATTATTTGAGTAGTGGTTGATTTAATTCCAAACATAGAATGCGAGTGTTCATATAAATTAAATCCCAACCCAATATCCTTTTCGAAAATTGAAAGGTGAATTGAAATATGCATGAAAAAAAAAGATATGGAAATTTTGAATTCATAAAACAAAGAGAAAAACAAATTGAGAGCATTCACAATTCAACTTTCACATTGCAAATTACTAAAGAGGATTCTAAGTATATGGCAAATTGCTTTCATACTTGTGGAATTTAATCATTCTTGCTTTCAAAATTTCTAAGGACATTAAATATTCATAATTAAAGTTTAAGTAAGTGTCTTTAAGTCTTTCTAAGTGTTTTTTTTTGTTTGTCTTCTCTCAGTTTTGTCATTATCTTACTTCCAGTTTGGTTTAGCTTTCTTTCTTTCAACTTTTCTTGCTTGTCTTTCAAATTTTCTTCAAGTTTTGTTGAGTGTCTTTGGTGAGCAATGAAAGGAACTTTGACCTCTTTCATTTGAAGTGTTGCTACCAAGTGTAGACCCTTTTAAAGTGCAAATCTTTTGTGAGTGAATTAAAAATTTTCCTTCCTTTACTAAATAGTTGAGTGATACAAGTGAGTGAGTGGATTAAATTGTTATTTTCACTAATTATTTGTTTTATTTTGTGCACAATCATGGCTCATTTATCTTCAAGGGAGTCTTCAAAGCCACAATCTCCTAAAAAAGCACATCTTATGAGGGAGCTTGCGGATACCAAAAGAAGTTGGGCACACAAAGAAGAGGGAATGAGGCAATTAGTGGAAAGGATGCAAAGATTAGAAGAGATTCGAGAGAGACAAGGTAGAGAAAGGAGATGAGAGCCTAAAAGAGCTACTAGACATTACATGCACTATGGATGTCAAGAAGAAGAAGAAGATTGGAGAGTGCAAAATTTTTTAAGAGAGGTGTCATCTACACCAACATCAACAAAAGAAGTTCATTCCTTTTTTAAAATTACCTAGTTTTAATGGAGAAAGTGACCCAAACGTTTATCTAGGATGGGAAGCTAAAGTAGAACAAATGTTTAATGTGTATGAGGTCGAAGAGAATCAAAAGGTTAAGTTAGCTTCCCTAAAATTTGAGGATTATGCCATGCAATGATGGCATCAAACTGTAATGGATATTGGGATAAACAATAGACCAAACGCGATCTCTTGGGACAATTTAAAGTTATGCATGTGCGTGGTTCGTTCCTCCTCATTATAGGAAGGAATTCTTGTTGATGCTCCAACGGCTTCATCAAGGACCTAGGATGGTAAATGAATATTTTAAGGACTTAGAAACCACTTTGACTAAAATTAATATGCATGATAGTGAAGAATCAAAGATAGTTAGGTTTGTGAGTGGTTTAAGGACAAAAATTCAAGATATTGTAGAGTTGTATGAGTACTCTTCTTTGGAGAAATTGGTTTACCTACCCATCAAGGTGAAATCACAACTTTTGAAGAAAAAAAATTTCAAACATACTCATAATGATGACTTCTAGATGAAGGGTAAAAATAAATTTTCATTTCTACTCCTCTAAAGAATCCACCCCACAAACTTCTAAAGACATCCCTTCTCCTTCTAAGACTAAATCTCTAACTAAAACCTCAAGCACAAAATGTTTTAAATGTTTAGGTTTTTGGCACATAGTTGTCAATTGTCCAACCAAAAGAACAATGATGGTAAAGGGGGAAGTTGTAGTGAGTGAACATAGTTCCAATCCTCAAGATCTAGCTTCCCTACTATTGAACTTAAAACTTTGATGTCTCCAAATCCATGAAGATTGCTTGAAGGCTGGGTTGTTGCTTGTGGGCATGGGTTCTGGGTAGATTAGAATTTGTCAATCCACTCTAAGCTTAATCCAAAACTGAATCAATCAAGTTCTTTCAAAAGAAAAATGTTTTTCAAAGTAGTGAAAAACAACATGTTGATTTATCGTTTCGATCGGTTGTTTTCCACTTAGTGGTTTTGAAAAGGATTTGAAAAGGATGAAATTGGCTAACCTTACAGTCAAGGCCAATTCAATCGATTGAATTGAGTTTTCAATCGGTTGAATCGAGTTTTCAATCGATTGTCTTTTAAAAATCTTAACAAAATTTGTTAAGTTTAGTAAATTTGTTTTCCATGATTCTAAACTGTTTTGGTTATTGATTAAAAGTCTTAAACGACTATTTTTGAGACTATATAACTGGTGTTTACATCTCTAAATAGAGAGAGATCAGATTACCAAAAAGATTAATAAGATTTTTAAGATTGCAAGATTGCTTAAAGCTTTGCTTTGGTTAAGAGTGGAATAGGAACTGTTGTAATCCTTCTGTATCAGGTGTGATCTTTCCTGTTCTTACTTGTATTTGTTTTCATATTTGTAAAACTTGTAAGGTGTTGGTGTATACAGTTAGAGGGTGTTCTAACTTGTAGTGAATTGTGTTTCAAAGAGGGTGAGTGTTCTTGAGAGATTCAAAATCACCTCTTTGGTGTTTGTGTTTGTAATCTAGGATTGATTACATAGTGAATTTTTAGTGGTTAGCTGAGGACTGGATGTACCTCTGGTTAAGAGTGAACTAGTATAAATTCTTGTCTGAATTTCTCTATCCCTCACTCTTTAAAACTGTTTGAACTGTGTTTTTATAAACTGCTGATAAAAGCAATCAATTGATTCGCATAAACAATCGATTGATTTTCTGGAATCAATTAAAAACAGTTTTGTTTCTTGACTGATCTGATTGCTTCTTTTGTGCTTCTTCACATTATTGTCCAGTATTTTCGAAAAAATTTCATTAAACAATTCATCCCCCGTCTTGTTTAAAGCCTTTAATTCTAACACCTACATCTTCAAGAAGCCAAAGTGAGGAAGAATATGATTTACTTTGTGAAGGTGATTTGTTAGTAGTAAGGCGCATGCTTGGAGAAACTCAAAAACCTTTTTTGATGAAAGCCAAAGGGAAAATACTTTTCATACAAGATGCCTTATTAATGACAAATTATGTTCATTAATTGTAGATGGGGGTAGTTGCAAAAATGTGGTAAGTACAAGAGTGGTGGATAAACTTGGATTAACCACCATCTCTCATACAAAGCCCTAGAAATTACAATGGTTTAGTGAAGAAGGAGAAATCATTGCTCTTTCACCACTCATCTTGGAGTACCTCCTTCTCCAAGTGGTGTGACATCCCTTCTTCTTCGATAAGCTTTCTTCATCCATTCCTCTTTTTATCTTTCTTTTTGCACCATCCATTCCATTCCTCTTTATGATATCATGTTTGTCTTTTAATTTTGGTTACCACTTGTCTTTCTTCATCTTATGTTCTTTCCATTTCTGTAAATTACATTCATCATCATAATCAACATATTGTGTTTTTCTCTTTGCCCTCTAGAAGTGAACCTTCACAATTACTTAACCACTTGGTTATGTTCGTGTCCAGTGGGAATCTTCTTTGGGTTTCTCACCATATTCTAATTAAAATAAAAAACCATAAACAAAGTACAACCCATAAAAATGTGCAATTCTAAAATCAACTCACATCAACCACCTTTGCCACCCACTTTGAAGGTATACTACAAAAGAAGCTTCATATCAAATCTCTTTCTTTTTTATAACCATGTATGTGTTATCGAAGTATCATGTGCATATTTCTATCTGAATAGTTTGAGGCCTATCTCTTCACATTAGATGTTTGATATCGAAAACGAAATATATAAAACTTGTATGTCGAAGGAAAAATTTTACATTTGTTTGGCATCTGCATGAAAAAAGTTTAAATTAAATTTAATATTTGTTACTAGATGTTTGATTTCATTTTTTGGAACTCTATCACAAACATTTTTCAGAGGCAATTCTATTTAAAACAACGTCAAACTTTAAATACAAATATCTCAATAAAAATCATATTTCATTAATCATGTTGTAAGATGTAGGACCTCTAAATAGCTCCCCCCGCCCCACCTTCATTTTCTTTCTTATTTTCTCACCTCCTCTCTCTATATATCTATCCTTTTACCTTCTTTCTACATTTCCTCTCTCATGTATTCTAATACACTTGGACTTTACAAAGTTATAGTACAGAATTATACAAACACCCAATCCTATTCCACACACAAATGATGATCCAAAGCTCTTGATCTTTTGAAAAACATTTTTAATAATCTTTCTTTCTTAGAGTCTTGTAAAGAATATCAAATAGCCTTTATATAAACTCAAGCAAGTGGTCAAACCTGTTAGATCATTTATTAAAAGCAGTTGGAATCGTTTAAAAACAGTTTCAAACTCTTAACAAAATTATGTTATAAAAACAACAAATTGTTTTCCAAAACAACAAATTGAAACAAATTTTATGTTAAGGTTTTCATAAAAACAACAGGTTGTTTTATCGAAATAACCAATTTTTTCAGTTTGACAGAAAAGACAAGACAAAGCAAAGCTTTTACAAATCATTTTGAAAACCACTAAGTGTCAAACAACTAGTTGTTTCTACAATTTAATAGGTTGAAATTTCACAACTTTTTAGAAAACACTTATTTTCGAAGAGATAAAGAGCCAAATGAGCTTGGATCAAAACAAGGATTTTGAATTAGCAAGTCAAAAACTTCTAGACAACACACACACACATAGTAACAGAGTCTTCAAGCTTTCCACACAAATTTGTAGGCATCAAAGCATCTTGTTCAACAGAATGATGTTTGAACGAATTTCAGTATGGATTGATATTTTTGAATTATTTAGAATTCTTATGGTTGGATTGTCCTTGAAAAGATCTTTCAAATGTAATTTGAGTATGTTCTTGAGGTTAAATTGTTGATATTTTCGCTCAAGCAAAATATGACTGAAAATTTACCTTCTCTCGCATACATTTTCGCTCAAGAAAGTAAATTTTCGCTCATGCGAAATTTCACCACAACTTAGCCTCATCTCGACCTCATTTTTGTTCAAGCGAGAAAATTTTCACTCATGCGAGCTCATTATCGCCTAAGCTAAAAATTCTTGCCCAAGCAAAAAGTCCATTTTCGCTGAAGCTAGAAATTCTCGCTTGAGCTAGCCTAAAACAACTTCTTTAATATTGTTTCTCTTTTCTTTTCTTCATGTCTTTTCAATGATTTGAATTATGCATGATTTTTTTTATGCAAAGTATACATTGTTTGTAAATTCAATTCATTTGTGAAAGTTTAAATGTTGTGTGATTGAATGATGTGTAATATATATGAGTGATATTGTATGATCAATTGAATTATGCAATTTCTAAATTATATGAATTAGTGTGAATGTAAGGTGTATGAAATTGATATGATTGTGTAATTAATTTGAGAAATCTTAAATAATATATGGGTGATTGATATGCATTGTATGTGAATGATATGTATTGTATGAGGAAGGTGAAATTGTATGGAATTAAGATCATACATTTGGAATAATGTATGAGTTGTTGATTGGTTTGGTATTAAGTATTGACACCTATATTTTAGTAGAGATAATCTAGCATTACTGATGACCTAAGTCATGTAGACTAGATATCAGTAGGTGAGAAGCTGACGAGGGAGTTCATACACACCGTGAGAAACTAAAAGAACTTTTGGTTTCAAAATTAGTTTTTATTATTGTTAAATGGTTTCAAAATTAGTAACTAATTAGCTAGCAAGGTTTTTTTTACCAAATTTAGAATCTAAATAATTGGTAGTTAAAACCTTGGTAGCTAATTAGATACCAATTTATAAACTAATTTAGAAACCAAAAATTATTTCAGTCTCTAAAATGGTCTATAATAGTCACTATAACAACTAATTATTTTTTGTCTCTAAAATTAGTTTTTATTTCATGATTTTCTTGTAGTGTTTGTTACAATTTTTTCTTCATGAAAAATTATCATAAATATGATATTTAATATTTTTATAATTAAATCATAATATAAACACTTTTCATATTATTAAACAATCTTATTATTATTAGTCTGTAAAAATCAAACTTATATTATTTAAAAAAAATATTAGCATTAATAATATATACATAGATATCCATTTAATGTTTTAAATAATTATGTTTGTAACAAAATTAAAAAAAATTATACTGATTTGTTCGTTTCAAAGGTGTAAATTATATATGTAGTTAAAATTTCACTGTTCTTAATATTATAACAAATGTTGCAAGAAAATAATTAATGCAGTTATAGTTACTCAGAGGCACAAAAAAGTTGATAATATGTAAAGAATTATGATCATGTTTAAAAATCTTAGTTAAGTTTTTTAAAAATTTATTACTTGTGTGTGATTTCTATTGTTTCCATTATTATATTTATAACTTCATGTTTAATATTTAACCTATAAAATAGATATCAAATTTGTCTTTAATAAAAAAATGAAATTTAGTTACTGTGGATCACTTTTTACCATATCATAAAATCAAATATGTTGATGTATAATGTTTCTTACGATAATGATTAAACAAAAATATTTTTAATATAATACAATACATACATATATATATATATATAATTTTTTTAAGTCATTAGTTTGACATAATTAATTTTTAAATTAAACCGAATTTACGTACATTGATTATTGCTTTTTGTAAAATTTAATTTTATATATTTTTTCATTTATTAGACAGATAGAAATCATAAAATATTGTTTAAGTCATTCTCTCATCTAATAAATATATAAAACTACTTTTAATAATTATTAAAATGGGTCTAAGACACACTGGAAAAACACGTTAGTAATTACTAGTTATTAGATACTAGTTATTAATCACTGGTCATTAGTTACTGATTGGTAATTGCTAGTTATTATTTATTATTTATTAATTACTAGTTATTAATTATTAATTGATTGTTATGAATTACTAATTAGTAGTTATTAATTACTAAGTATTAAATATTAAATACTAGTTATTAAATATTAAATACTAGTTATTAAATATTAAATACTAGTTATTAAATATTAAATACTAGTTATTAAATATGAAATACTAGTTATTAAATATTAAATACTAGTTATTAAATATTAAATACTATTAAAACTTAAATAATAAAAATTAAACAATAAAAATTAAATATTAATCATTAAATATTAATATTAAATATTAAATATGAGACATTAAATAGAAATAATAACGGAAGCAGAGGTAATGTTTATCCGCAACTCATTCCGTCTAACATAATTCGCTTCATTACTCATCCCACTATGCTGTCAAAAAATATTTGTAATTTTTTTTATACTCACGAGTATTTGTGGATACATGTGTCTTTTATGTTTTCCATTTAAAAAAATTATTTATATTTATATTTATTGATGTAATCTTACAATTATAACAAATTACTACACAAACATATAAGGATAAGTTATTAAATAAATTTTTAATATAAAAAACATTTTAATTAACAATTTATAGTTAGACCTTCGGATTGAGCTTTAATATACAAAAAAAGATTAGTGTTCTTGTTAGGAAGATGAGACTTAGAGAACTATTGAATGACTTTGTCTCCTTCCTTCCTTTGGGCATATTACTAGAGTTTCGTTGTAGTTCTTCACGTCTCGATGCTACTCCTTCAGGTCTTGATCGCCCTATCTCAGGTGAATGCCGAATGAGGTACCTGCAAAAGGCACTATGACGCTCAAGTCAGTAAAATGGGTATTCGGCATTCGGAGGTGTACAGTGATAATGATGTACCTTGTTCTGGAATGTGCGCTATTTATATTATTTTAATAGGCTTACCTTATTGAGCGGGATTAGTAGAGTGGATCACACTTAGGAACGTGTTACTTAGTTCTTAATGACAGTTTAGCTTTATTGACCTTGATTTAAACGTTAATGGTGTCAATGTGTCGGTCGGCTTGTACGTCCGTGCAAGACTCGATCAGCTTGGTCAAAAAGACCGAGCTATGATATTTGACCGGTCGGTTCATACAGTACAATTAGAAAAAATATATTCAACAAACTAATTTCCAAGACTCAATTTTACATGAATATAACCTAGTATGATAGCTATATTGAACAATTAGAGCAAAGACTAAAAGATCTAAAGCATTTTATTGCTTGAGTAATAACTAATATCTCTTTAAATTTGTATCTTGATCCAATGATATTATATTAACTAAGATATTGGTTATTCTTCCTTCTTTCAAAGGTCTAGTGTGACATTGAGAAGTGTGTATACATTGATTAACCTTAGTCACATTGTAAAGCCTGAAAAAAAATAGTAAATTGGTTGGTTAGAGTTGATCCCCTAATAGTAAAAAAATAATAAGAATATCAAAAATCTTTAAAACATTAAGTTAGAATTAAGAAACAAGAATAAACAGAATAACAGAAATAGATCATAACATAATAAAGAAAAAGAATTATAAATAACAGAAATAGAAAACTCGTTACATAATTGGACAATATTCATAGTTAAAATGCGAGGTATATAAAGAACATAAATTTTGAAGTTCACATGAAGAAGAAATACACAGAATATAATAATTCAATAACTAAATATAATAAAATTATAAATATTTTAGAACAAACTCTTTTAGATCATCTTTAATATTAAAGATGGATATAATTTTATTCATCTAGGATTAATGTAAGTCGTTGCTAAGCTAACTTATAGACTAGAAATAAAAGTCCAATACTAATGATGTTACGAGTTATTAGATTTAAGAATTTTAATGATTCGATTATAGCAATATTAGAAAGTAGCAATATTTGCTTCTTTAATAGTTGTTTTGCAAACTTTTCTATGAACATAATAAATGATAAGTGATGCCATAAAATTACATGTCCAAATATCAAATCAAATTGTAGATGAGTTATAATATAAGCACCAATGCAGATAATTTGTAGAATTTATTATAAAATTACAAAAACTGACTACAATTATAAAGCTTTAAGAGTGTTTCCAAAAGATGAAACAATATAACAGAAGCAAATTTTAGGAAATCATTTGTACAAACAACTAGAAAATCAAATTATAAGAAATAAATAAAAAATTCCTGAAGAATGAACCCTAGAAAATGAACCGTCTAACTAATACTATTTAAAGTAATATTCAATAAAGGGTCAAGATACTGAAAAATAAAAAAATCATCAAGAACTTTGATACTTCTTACATTCGATTTTTCAGCATAACGACTATAAGATTAGAAATAAGTCCAATAAGAAGAACTTATTAGAAGTTTTGTACGCAAAGATAAAAATAACTTAACAAGGTCCAGTATAAATTCTAGTAAGATCCAAAATAAAATCCAAGATCAATTATAAATTATATGACAAAAATAAAGTTTGAACTTAGTAAATAAAATTATAAATAGTAAAAGTCTAATAAGACTAATTAACTCCAATAGTATAATTAGGAAGCTTGATGAACATATAAATAGTGTTTTATAGAAAGAGATTACATAATTAAATAATTAAACATGTTGTGACTTTATCATTGGTAAAGCTCACATGTCCTCCAACAAACTGAGAAGCCATGAATTCTGGAAGAAAAAATACTACAAGAAACCAATTTAAAAAAAAAAGTGTGAAAGAAGGAAGGGAGAACTAGAAGATTGGTTGGAATTATTTTGGTAAAATTCTTGAACACAGAAATATCATAGAAGAACCAAAAGTTTATAATATTCAAATAATTAAGAAAAGATAGTATGATAAATAAAAGAGAAATTGGCACCTTTTGCTATAACAATCAGAAATATGATTGTACTTCACAATAGTTGAGAGTCAATGAACAATTCTCTTCCATTAGATTTTAAACATAGTAATGTTCTATTTGTTTTAAAGATTTATTATTTTCTATTTTTTCTATATTTTTGTCATCCATTTTGGTGGACTAAATTCTCTTAACTTACACTAGACCCAAGATTTTGTACTTTTTCCTTACTTGAAAGAAAATATTTTGAAAGGTTGCTTCAAAGACAAACAATTTAGGTAAGAGAAGCTAACATAATCTTTTAATAGTATCATAGGCTAGAAGATCTAGATATAGAGGTGACGTGGTCACAAGTAGGGGTGGCAATGCAGGGTGGGTCATGCGGACTGGCCCGCTACCAAAACTGCGGGACGGGCTCACTAATATAGTTTGTTGACTCGCTATGGTCTGTCACGCATAACCCACAACCTGCGCAGGCCATTAGCAGGGCGGGGCAAGTTGGACTACTAGCCTGCGTAAATAAAAAAATCATACCCCATTACCATTAATGTAATAAAAAATGAATGTTTTATTTTAATCATCTAAAGAAGTTAGTATCAAGAGTGATAATTGATTTAGTTTTAAGTAAAGTCTTATATTTAAAAAAATTTAATAAAAAAATAATATAAAGAAGAGATTTCAATAAAATAGTTAAAAAAATTAGTCATTTTCATTAAAATATTTTGTAGCAAAATTTTGATAAGATACTCTTATACATTTATATACATATATAGGAAAAAATAGATGCAAAGCAAAATTTTATTATTTTTAATCAAACCTTCTAACAATCCCCATACTTGAATTTATATTTTTATCTTAATTAAATGAATTGAAACACAAATAAAATTTTAATTTTTCAGTAGTAGGAATAAATTTCTTATAATTAATGAAATTTTAATTTAAAAAAAATCTTATGCGGACCCGTAAGCCCACTAGTTACTTTTTATGCGGACGGGCCAGTGAAATGACCTCACACTTCTAGCGCGGAACAGGCCAAACACGAACGGGCCTATGCGGGGCGGACCAATTTTCATTGACATCCCTATACACAAGTTTCAATTTTAAGGGATGGTATTTATTGAAAATATTTTTGGATTTAAACAACTTGAAAGGGGTGGCTGATTGTTTACATTTGTTATGAGCTATATTTTAAAGTTGAGTCTTGGATTTAGATATCAAAATGTGTTTTAAATGAAACATATTATAGACACTTCATAGATTTAGACTAGTTACATTTTGAACTATTTTATGTCCATTTTGAATTTAAGCACCAACCTATACATTCAACGCAACTCTCTGCGCTCAGCAGATTGGATGAAGTTTTTTTGGGTGTTCACGACCTCAAATTTACTCAGCAAAATTTCTTTACGCTAAGTGGATTTGAATTACAATTTTGTGGGGGTTCTCGATCTCAAATTCTTAGCAAAATTTTCCTGCCCTAAGCGAATTTCCCCGGTACTTATACTAGTACTATCCACTAAAAATTGAAAAACATTTCAACAAAAGTTAGACTATTAGGATTTTGAAATTTGTCTAGGAACTCTTACTCCAATTCACGTATCATTAGAATTTACTAGCAAATTCCTTTAAGTAAAACAAAAATTGTAAAAAAGTTTAGGATGTGTGAATTAAATAACAGATTTTATTCTCAATATTATCATTATTTGTGCACCATTATATGAGAGATTAAGAAAAAATCCTCCAAGTTGGAATTATGACATGATCAAAGCCATAAAACAAATTAAAAAATTAGTTAAAAGATTAAATCTATTAACTCCTAATGAATGGAGCCAGCCTCTCCATGAAAAAAAAAAATCCAGATTCTTCATACTACAAAGTTATTCTTATTATGATTACATGGAAGCATGAGCTCAAATGTTATTTGTCAATTCATGGTTTATTTCTTTTAAAGACAAATTTCATTAAAGTCTTTAAAGTGGTTTATAAAATGGTTTGGACACTTTAGTCCTCTACCAACCATTTTTCCTAAGTAAGTTGAATATGGTCCTACTTTAGAGAAAAATCAACATTCATTCTTGTTGAATATAGTGAACAAGATAAGATAAGAATTATTTCTTTAAAATTGAGTCAACTCTATAAAATTTATTTATAAAATGAAGATCACATTACTTATTTAATATAAATAATTTATTCATATATTTAATTTCTAAGTCAAACATGAATTTATCTCTAAAAATTGTTTAATAATTTTAACAAACATCATTTTCTTTCAAACCAAAATTATATAATTGTTATTTCTAAATCATTCTAAAAAAATACCTACTACCTATAAAGGTACATGCATGAATATAAACATTAAATTATAACTCAATTACAATAGCTAATTAACAAGGATATTTTTCCTTTAATGAAAATCTAGCTACTCTAAGGAGTTCTTGTTTCACTCAGAAAGTTCAAACCTTCTAAAAAAACTCATTTATTACGGTCCTAAACAAGCATATCTTCATCTTTATCCATCAAATCACACTCACATCTCATATTCCTAAGCATAGAAATCACTAACATGCAAACAATAAAAAAAAAATACTTACTTTAAAAAAAAAAAATTAGTAGTTATTGTTCTCTTCTTTTGTAAGTTTTACTATGACCAATTTAAATTTTTGAAAATGATGAACGATTAGATTATTTATGAAGTCTAGAGAGAAAAGAAATAATTTTAGAAATATAATAGTTTTTATAAAGTGAAGATTGAATAAAAAAAATTTATAAAACTTTTAACTTTAACAATAAAATATGTAAGTAAAACAGATATATGACAAGTATCATTATTAATGTTATTCATAACATACATGCAATTAGATAAACAAAATATTAATGTTTGACTTGATTATTTTTTTACAAAGTCACCTAAACTAAACATAAAAATCAAATGTAATTCAGTTCGGTTTAGTTATATTTTAATTTAACATTTCTAAAAATAATATTCGACATTTTATGATAAAAAAATTATCAAAAAGAACATATTACTTGAATTACCTTTTGAATAATTAATGCCATATTCATAATATATTGTTATCTTGTTATGATAAATATACTGTAAATATAATATAAGCACACTGTAAAATTATTAGTTGTTAGTTAACTCAAAATATATATTTAATTTTTACTTTGATTAAGTTCCAAACACCCTACTCCTACAAAATCAAGAATTAGACAAATATTTTAAGTGCATATCAATCATAGAAATTTTACTATAATAAATTTTAATATAAGGTTAAAAAGTTTACTCAATCATATAAAACTGATATAGTATATCTACTTATATACTATAATTATATATATATATATATATATATATATATATATATATATGTGTGTGTGAGAGATATCTTATACATATAATATTGCATGTTAGGATAGTCAGATCTACACATTTACTTATCCAACATGAACACTGGTTATGGCAGAAACAACACAGAATTGCTGACAATATATCTATGAACTGACCTTTATGTTTAACCAAAACATGGAGAAAGAATTGTTGTCATAAACACAAGAAAACAGCCACTGATTTTTTTCCCCTGACATTGAAGATAACAAAACTTACTATTAATATCTTCAGGCTGAGTTTTAGATCAAATCAGCCATTACTGTTTTTCACCCCCAAAAAGAGAAAGTTTAAAAAATATACAAAATCAACTATAAACTAACCAATACAAACTATGCCATCTTACAAGTCTACAACTATGCACAACCTAATTACTTCCCCCATGTAACAAAATTGGTAGATATACAATTTCTTTCCCTTCACCAACCAGTGAACTTGGTAACACTTTTATCAAGTGTCCCACCAAGATATAGAAAGCCATTTTGCCATTTTTGATGAAAATCTTCAGAGTTTCTCAGCAAAGAGAGTTTGAAAACTGAATGCCCTTATGCTCTTGAGCCTAACTTCCCCCACCATGCTCGCCAACTTTTCTCTGATTCTGATTTATGAAGCCTTGTCTTAGTCTCACGTAATCTGATCTTGTATTGTTTCTTCCACCCTTCAAATCTCTGTTTAAGTTTCCGAAGTTCTTCAACGGAATTTAT
This sequence comes from Phaseolus vulgaris, assembly GCF_051622355.1. Taxonomy (NCBI): domain Eukaryota; kingdom Viridiplantae; phylum Streptophyta; class Magnoliopsida; order Fabales; family Fabaceae; genus Phaseolus; species Phaseolus vulgaris. Next base: position 44,316,810 of record NC_143508.1, on the reverse strand, counting down.
GTTTGCACACTGCCCCGGTTTAACATCGTTCAAAGATTTTACTTCATCATCAAAGATATGTGTTCGCTGCTCAAATTCCTTCATCAGATTGCTGACAGTATTTAAAGTGCCATTGACCTGTCTCCCCGCATCAGGGATAGATAAAGAAAGCATTGGTGTGCTCTCACCAGGAGTTCGAGATCCCATGGACGTATCTTCAGAATCATAACCACGAGGTAACACAAAATCATGTCTTACAGGTTGAACAGTAGCATTCTCAGGAGCAAGGCTCTTTCTAGCAGCAACAAGACTCATCTGTGCATTGAAATTGCAATCAGAATCTATCATAGAATTTAAGTTGGTTAAGAAAATCAAAACAGACACATTAACTTCTTAGGAACCGTTTTATATATCATCAGCGATGACAAAATCAAAGCTAAACTAGTCTTTTATAATACCAACTAATTCTTCTTTGAGAAAACTGGTACAAATAATTGAGTGGAGGAAATATGTTAGAATCTAATTGCTAGGTATGGGACATGACTCATGATTCCCATGTTAGAGAAGTAGGTTGTTCATGTGGACTACAGGTGCATATATACTAGCAGTTAAAAGTTTGGATCAATCATTCAATTGCATCCATTAAAATAGCATTCATATGTCAAATATTGAACGTTTGTCTAAACTGAAAACTTACTTGCAAAGATGCCATCTGCTTTTGCCAAGCCTCCTCCATTGACTTCATTTTTGTCTCATATTCAATCCTCTTTCTCTCAGATTGTTTCATCTGTTCCCTCAACTCAATATATTCCTCTTCCTTTTGCTCTACAATTGCATCAGCCTTGTCAACCTGTCTTTGGAGTTCTGCTAAAGCTGAAAGCAGATTCTGAACTGGCTCTTTCGACAAATCCTGCTAAATCAAGGGTTGTTACATTTTGCAACACACCGCAAAGATAGTGTTTGGTAGCATAAGGTACAAGGTTACCATGATAATTAGTACAATTACCAAGATATAAAGACAATTTTTTATTTCCGGCAGTTTACTAATGAAAGTTGGAAGCAATAGCACGTTGTTTTTACTCATGAGGGGCAATTTGTTATAGCCAATTGAATCATAACTTTCTCAAGTTTTCAGAAGGATTAAGAATTTCACTACATATTTCCATTCGTGAGCCAAAGTATATAAACAAAATCGATCCAAGCAACTCAGAATCATATGTTCAGCATCTCCTTGATTTTCTGTTATTTTCTGTGATAAATCCAAAATAACTAAACTGTGAGTTGGGATGATTTATATCCTATTTTCACCTCAAAGCCAAAGCTAGTGTGTATCATGTTGAACATGCATTCCATATATATGCTCCATTTTACTTCTACTTAGATGGAAACCAAGTGATTCCTACCTAAGCTTATTCCTAACTCTAGTTTACCATCAATTCCATCTCCCAACTCTACCATTAGAAACATATCTTGTGCAAAAAGCATGCATTGAGGTACAAACTTCTAGATATGACCAATAAGAACTTTCAAAACCAAAATAAATGGAATAAGAAACAAGTTTAACCCTTGGTGTAGACCAGACATAAGGAAATCATTCCTGGTCACAGGAGTTCTGAAGTGGGGATTGGGAAAAGAAAGAAAATAAATATTTATATTGAATAGGATGAAAAGAATGAGAAATAGGAGAACACTCTCTCTTCCAAGGGTTTCCTCTCCAAGTCACCATATTTCCACTCAAGAACATTCAATATCATAAAGTAGATTTCATATCTGTGAGAGACCCTACATAACATGCATCAATATACACCTCCAATTTTAATTTTCCATTCCTCTAGAACAAGAATCCCCTTCCTAGACTTGTCTTCAAATACTTAAGACTGGAAATATGAAAAAAAGAGCTTAAGAGATTGATTATCTCTTTAGCTAACTCTTGTTATTTATAGAAGAAAATTACATCAAGAATATCTAAGAAAAGGCCTATCTAAACAAGTTAAGTTATATAACTAAGATAACAAGATAAATCATTCTAACACTCCCTCAGGTTGGAGCATTCAGATTGTATGTGCCTTGGAAAATATAAATTGAAATTAAGGTCCTCTTAGGAATCTTGTTAACACATCAGCTAGTTTATCATTGGATCCAACAAACTCAATACAAACTTCTTTGGACAACATCTTCTCTTGAATAAAATGACAGTCAAGTTGTATATGTTTGGTCCTCTCATGGAATACATGGTTAGATGCAATGTGGATTGGATCTCACAGAATATTAATTCTTGAAGAAATTGTTTCACCCACACAAGTTCACAAGTGAGAGACATCATTGCCTTATATTCATCTTCAACACTACATCGAGATACCACATTTTGTTTCTTCCTTTTCCAAGAAATAATGTTGTCTCCGATGAAAACACAATACCCTGTAGTGGAGCATCTATCCATGGGAAATCTTGTCCAAAGAACATCACAATACACACAAAAATTGGGTATCCCCTTTATCTTCGTTCAACAGACCTTGGCCTGGAGCCCTTTTGAGGTATCTTAAGATCTGGATGATGACATTTCATTGATCAATACAGGGATTTTGCATAAACTAACTAAACCACCCAATACAGAAGATAGATCAGGTCTAGTAATAGTAAGATAAATAAGCTTCCCAACAAGTCCTCTATATCTCTCTGGGTTAGAGAGAGGTTCACCTTGATCTACCATTAATTTTTTTATTTGGATTCATAGGGCTATCTATTGGTCTACAGTCAACCATCTTTGTTTCTTGTAAGATATCTAAAGCATATTTCCTTTGAAAAACTACAATGTCTTCCTTTGATTAAGTCATGCCTAGTATTTCATACTTACAAGGTCTTTGGTCTGAAAGCAATTGCACAAGTGCTCCTTTAGCTACGAGATTCTAGCAGTATCATTCCTTGTAATAACTATATCATCAACATACACAATTAAGTAAACACATTTTCCAGGAGGTGTAAGACAATAAAAAACTAAATGGTGTGTCTCACTGTGTTTTATTCCAAAAATTTGAACAATGTGACTAAATTTTCCAAACGAAGCGCAAGGAGAATTCTTGAGACCATAAAGAGACCGATGTAACTTACAAACCAAGTCAAACTCTCTCTGGGGCAACAAATCCAGGAAGTTTCTCCAGTACATCTCTTCTAGATCACCATGAAGGAAAACATTTTTTATATCAAATTCGGGCTAAGAGTCTGCCCAAACCTGAAGACACGTCATATACAAAACACACAACCAAAGACTCGAGGAGAAATGCGAAACAGAGGTTCATTTGGAAACACAATGGAATATGGAACTTTATTGTCCAAAGTAAAAGAAGAAGACATTTTTTTAATAAGATAAAAATAAGAATGGCATCACCCCAATGATGGACAGGAACATTGGTACCAAACAACAACATACGAGCCATTTCAACTAAGTATCTATTCTTTGTTTCTGCTATACCATTTTGCTAAGGTATATGAGGACACATGGACTAGTGTAAAATGCCATGTGAATTTAAAAGAGTGGAAAAACTAGAAGAAAAGTATTATTTGGCATTATCACTCCTTAAGATCTTGATCAGTGGCCAAATTGGGTTTTAATTTCATTAAGACACAAAGATATTCAAAAGTTCAGATCAATCTTTCATTAAGTAAACCCAATGCAACAAGAATATTCATCAATAAAAGTGAAAAAATAAAAAAACCCAAAGGATCAGACTCGGCTTGGACCCCAAATGTCACAATAAATTATAGAAAAGATATAGATGCATCTTGTTTCAATTCTTTTTGGAAAAGAAGACCGAATATGTTTTCCTAATTGACACGAGTCACATTCTAAGACTTGGAGATTGCTAAGATTGAAAAGCATCCTTCTTAATTTTGATAAATGTAGATGACCCAAGCGATCATATAAAAGCTTAGGAGATGGGGATGCTAAACAAGACATTGAGAGTCCTCTAGATTTGGAAACAAAAGAATTTGTACCAAAGGTTATAGAATAATTTAAAGATTTAGTTAATTGACTTAAAAAAATTAGGTTTAAAGGAATATTAGGGACAAAAAGAACATCATTTAGGTCCAAAGACAGAGAGAAGTTTTGGGATGAGAAATGGAAGAAAATAAGGAAGCATTACCATAAATGTGATCGGAAGCACCTAAGTCAATTATCTATGGACTTCTTCATTCCAAGGTTTGAGAAATACAAGCATTTGACAAACCTTTGTAATAAGTTTTTTCCACCATCTGAAAAAACCTTACCTTTATTGAATTCAAGAAGTCATTCTTTGATTTGCTTCATGTCCAACAAACTCTCCTTTACTAAAGCCAGGTCAGTTTTCACAATTATTTTTTCATGTTTGTTGACCCATTTTTTCAAGCACTCACTCTAATTTCCATGCAATTCAAATCCAGAAAATCAAACCAATCTTTAGGAACCAAGAATTGGAAAGAGAAAGAAAGAAAGATTTTTATTGAATATGATGAAAAGGGCAACAAATAGAAGAGCAATTTCTCCTCCAAAGGTTTCCCCTTCACAAAAGATTTCTCCTTTCACAAAGAGCTAATATGCTCAATCTACAAAAGAAATATCCTCCCCTCTTCCCCTTACATCTTACTATTTATTTAACTCATTAACCCCAACTAACTAATCAATATCCTAACTGTATCAAATAACTTCCCATTTCCCAAAGTCCAAACAACATGTTGGCTTTAACCTCATCATACATATCCTTGATGGCATGGCCCAAATTTAAGTAACAACTGCCTTATCCTCCAATGCCTCCAAGAAGACTCCATAGCATAGATATTTTCATTCCTCCAATATCTTTCCATTAAGCCTCTAAAAAGGTACATCAACTCCATGATTGACTTCTCTCAAGCATATTTACAAATTGGTTCTTTGAAAAGTGAGTCTCACCTTAAACTCTGACCAAATACGATCTCTCTCTCACAAACATCTAAGAATTATGTGCTAAACAAACATTGCTAATATATGGTAGGCTCAATTTCCCCATAAGCTCAAACTCTAATTGTCACAAGTTTTAGTCTGATAGAATAAACAAGAATAGGAAAAGTTTCATTTTTACGCAATACAACACCTGAAAAATAACCAAATAGATGGTGATATATAATATAAGTCACGGGAAAACAAGACTAATGTTTAAGTGCGAAGTAAATTACCTGTACTTCTGGTATTATCTTCATAAAGGACTTCCGCCTAGGTTTGGCATTTTCAGGATATTTCTTTGACCTATTTACATGACTAGCATCCCTTCTAACCAGCCAACCACGAATTACTTCAAGAAAAGAAAACAGACAATATGCAAATCAAGTTCAGCTTCAATAATAATGGTAAACATTGCAGTAAACAGAATCATTCTAACCAGATTGTAATAGTATGATTGCATGGATCTCCTCCAGTTTTCTAGAATAAATTGTTATTGAAGACTTCGCCGTGACACCATATTTCCTTCTTGAATTTTCTCCACGAATAACTGCAATGCAACCGAATTAGCAATTTAGAAACAAACTAGAACCCAGGTTATGAATAATCACCTGTGACAATTCTATGATTTGAGTCATCAGTTTAGGCATCTAAAGTTCTTAACTTAATGGGCATCAATAGGTTTTAGAATTATATTTTGAAAGTACAAGCCAATCTTCACTAACGTTCCTTTTATCATTATAAAAAACATTTACTACACAAATCTTATAAAATGAAGAAAATGTGCATATAATCTTATATAGTTTTGCTCCAAATGAAACAATATTAAAGATACTGGCAGTACATGATTGTAGTGTTGTCACTCCATTCTTAAGTTCACAGAAGCAACCACGTGCTTGATGACCACGGAAACATTTTTGAATCCCTAGTATTCCCTGCAAAATCTGTTTTCTCGTATTCTCCAGTGCGTCAATCTACAAAAGCAACCAGCGCACAAGAATAACTGAATCAGAGAAACCACAATATGAATGAAAGTGAACTCAACCAAATCATCAATGTAATTTACAATTCTGCTAAGAAAAAGATTGGTAAACTTTAAGTGGCATACAGCTCTTCAAAGTGCAATTAAGCAAAAAATATGTTTCCAATGTGAAACTATGGACGGCTAGTTACAAACTTAACCGAGATCAGTGGAAGAAAACAAAAAGTAGAAAAGATGACTTCCAAGCAGTGCAAATAAAACTTAAGACTTTAGACATACCTGCCCTGCTCGAAGATACAATTTGGTGTAGCCAACATGGTACATTTCAGAAGGGATATTAAATTTTTGCAAAACAGCAACTGAGATGCTCAATGGATCATTCGATACGTTGGTCTCAGAAAGCATAAACGCATACCTAGATACATCAAGGAACAAAAATCAACCTATCATTCAAGTTTATCAAAGAACCACAGGAAGTTTCTCAACTACCTTCTAGAAAACTCTTGATGGGTCATTCGAGTAGGATAACCAGCCCTTGAAAGTCTAACAACTTCTGGAACTCCACAACACCTGAGCTGTTGTAGGACAAGGCTTTCATCATAAATGCCAGGAAGCTGCTTAGTATTTGGTGCTATGCAGCGAATAAAGTGAGGCATGGTGCTCTCCAACTGATGCATCAACTTGAACAATTGAACCTAAAAGAATGAAACTATTTAGATTTTTGCCCTCAACTATTTCTCTTTATACTTCTGTACTTTGTTATTCAATAATTTGATTCTCATGAGAGTAGGTTTATATTACCATGTGTAAGTCTGCTTTAACAAGTCTTTGTCATTTCTTTTGAATCTTTATTAAGCACAAGAAATGCTACAAAATTACCTTGAATTTTGTTGCAACACTCTGCTTTTCAGACTGGTTAAACATTTTGGAGAACAGCTGCAGCAGTTCACAATTACATGATGACAGGAACTGAATGCAATCAGAAGACATCGTGTCTCTGTTCTTTTCTAAAAAGCCATTTGTATCATACAGAACCTGATTGAGACCCAGATGTTAGTAATGTGCATCCAAGGAAAATGAATTCCACGATACATACTACTCATAGAAAGAATTTACTCATAGATACTTGACAATACAAGCTCCAGATTTAAAACAAGAGTCGAATGAATAATTGCATGCTTAGCATCCGAATGACATTTGTACCAAACTGTTTCTACCAAGTGAAATAATGGACCCAATATTTAGACATGTTATATATTGGAGGAAAACGAATCAAACTCTCCTAAAATAAAGTAGGAATTTGGAAGAAAGCAAACACCATGTTTATAAACCAATTAAATGATCATATTCAGAGACTGAGGACTAAGACCTTATGCTAATAGCATTCTGGACAAAACTATACTCTGGATATACAAGAGCTTAAAACTGTGGTTTCTACTTATACTATAGCCTTGTACATGTAATCTTGTGGAAAAGTATGCCAAATCTAAACAAGAAAATTTTAGTACTAATTCAGATATAAAATTAAAAAGTAGATTTTGTCCAAACTAACTCATGTGGCTCCCTAAAAATAGTGAGCAGAAACTAACCTCTCCTGCATAGTGACGAACACGGAAAGCTCTTCCTCTTTCCCCTTTGAAGCAAGGATTAGGGTGCAAGTGATGCTTAAGTTTGTTGGCAAATGTTAAATCAGAAGCGTTTGGTAAATTTGACTCCTCATCCAACAAAGAGAGTAGACCTTGAGGTTTCTGCACATTTTGCAACAGATAACATTTTGAATCATGTGAACACATCCAACATTGGGACCTGAACACAACTTTATAAAATAAATACATTAATAATATGCTTTACAGAAAAGCAGTGTCTGGAAGTGGAAACAAATCAAACTAGAACCATAACAACTGCTCAGTTTCCAAGGAAAGTGGAATAGCTCGAGCATTTAGAAACTAAATCAAATAGTTACCTTCTCAAATAGATCCAAGCACCCTTGATTGTCCTCAAAATCTACTTTAGTCCAATCAATGCCATCCAATTCATAGTCCTGATGAAATTAAAAATGCAATATTGCTGTTATGCATATCAAGCTTAATAAGGAACTGTTAGAAAAGAGCTATTCAAGTCTATAAAAAGAGGAAGAATAAAAGTAAGTTATTTTTGGTTTGGTGGCTGGGTTTTTTTGGGGGTTATGATCAAATTTTGTTTGTTTTCAACTGGAAGTGCCCAGTGTGAAAAGAGAGGGCTCCTTTGGGGTACATTTGTGTATTTTTTCTGTTTCTCTTTGTACATCTAATAAAGAATGTATTCTCCTCTTTTCTTTGGAGACCTGGATGCAATTGTTTGAGAACTTTCTTAAAATAACCCAGGATACCAAACATTTTTTTAACTATTATAGCATACCCGAATTACTATGACTGTATTTTGACCAAGCCAACATGTTTAACTATACCACCAACTACACTGTTCAAAATATGTTTTTATTCGCATTAGTATTGGGCAATAGTTTATGCAAATCTTGTCCAAATCTGTTCTTTCCAATGAATACAGAAGTGTTAAAAATGTAAATGTATTTAATGTATTAATGTGGAGAAACAAAAATATGGAATTATATCACACTATTTTGTTCAAATTAAAGGCAATTAACGTCAAATACCCAGCAATATTAACTCTAGAAATGGTTACCAACCTCCTGCTCTAGTTTAAACAGGTGACGATTATAATGTTGTTGAATCCTTTCATTGGCATAATTCATGTAAAACTGCTCAAAGCCGTTCTTCTGAAAAAGTGATACAAGAAACTATTAGAACATATGCAACATTCTTTGAAGCCTAAGTAAGCACATTGATACAAACTTCTCACCTGGAAAGTCTGAAACCCATAAAGATCGAGGATACTTATGGATTTCCCAGTACATGTTTTACCCACTTCAAGTGACTTGTTAACTTGGTCTAAGAGCCAGTTAAACAAGCTTGCATAGATAAATTTTGCAATTGCATCTCTTCTTTCAATTGCCTGAACAAAAATGTGAAAAAGATAATCAAGTGTTACAAGAGGAGCGAATCATGATTCTTGACCATACAACCAAAATGGATGGGTTAAGATTACATTTTAGTAAAACAATCTCAACCAGTCATGTACGACAAGTCCCCCTATGGTCATCCCCCCTACCTCCCCAGACACACATGAAGAAAATGGAACAATGAAATTTCAAATACGTAACACACCTGACTCAACGTCAAATTTTTGGCAATAATATCTTCATCAGCTTGGATCTTATGTGTACACAATGCTGTCATTAAATCCTGGGAAGTGCAACCCATCAGCTTGGCAGCACTGGTTACAGCTGCAAAAGATAATTAGATTATTTAGATAATTTGAACTTACTCATTAGTTGTAAGTAAAATACATATATGCCTTCTAGAGTTAATATTTCCGTCAGTAAAACTGAACTGCTAGAAATTCCTCACCAACACAATAAAAACCATAACATAATGTATGCACTGTATATGATATGGCATTACAAGAATCCAGGTGGGTCCTAGCTACTTTGAGTGAGAGCTCAATGACACCAAATTAACATACATAAAACATTGTAAGGTGGAACAAAGGGCAAGCTACATTCTCTATCAATCTTACCTTCATCCTCAACAACCTCAACGTGATTTTCTCTGTCTACTTGGAATGATATATTTCCCAACCATAGTATTGCAGCAAGTATCTTAAATATCAGCTCCTGATCCTCTTTACAAATTCGAACCGTATCCAGTGCTTCCTAGGGATATTGCATATGCCACGGGGAAAATAACATGAGATCTTAGGGGATTATTGACAAAGTTAAAGAGTTTATTGTAAACCAAACTAACTGTCAAGTTATATACCATCAGCTGATCAAAGCTTTTGGCATCATCAACACCATCAACTGACATGCAATCACTCTGAACTAGATATTTATATTCACTTACTGCTCTAAGATTCAATTTCTCTGCAGAGAAAAAGATAATGATTTTACATGAGTCAAAGTATTTGTAGATTCAATTATGTTAGATGAAGTAAATACACAGAAAAGATAATGTAATTTTAAAAGCAGAAATTGATGCCAGTTAATGTGTACTAAAATTAAATGTATATAAACATCAGCTTATGGAATTCAAAGAGGGAAGAGTAAATATACTGATAACACTACAAGGATCAAACTCCACATTAACATTTTAAATAGCCGGTCTTAAGAGTGGTAATTTAGCAATTCAGTTGTCCCAAAACAGTGATATAGTGATAAAAACATAAAGATTTATGACTTATTTTCAACAGTTGCTCTTTTACAGAATAATCTTCGTCTTATCAACACAAAATAAAATCAAATGATGGGTTGGTCTTATGATATAAGCAAGTAAACAGTCACAATGATAAACATAAGGGTAGTTAAAACCCCAAAAAAATATCACAAACGGAGAACTGTTTTAGCATAAGAAAACACTTAAATTCTTAGATTAAATATGTTTTCTATCCGAGTAAATTATTGGATTTTATTGTGGTCCCTCATCATTTTTTAAATTCTTTTCATCCCAAAGAGATTTTTTATTTTGTTTTTAGTCACAGAAATGGTTTAGATAGCTCTTTAATCAGTAAAATAAAATACTCTAGATGCCAGTTTAAAGGCCAGAAATAAAATACAAGATTTATTAGGGACGAAAAAGTTCAAAAAAAAATCAGTGGGGAAAAATTAGTAGGGACCAAAAAGAAAATAGAAAATTTATTAGTGACAAAAAACATATTTAACCTTAAATTCTTTTCGGAAGGAACAAAAGATAGGGCTACTTGACTCTCAAAAGTTAAACTGGGATTGTTGTCATTTCAACAAATTGCAAATAACCACACATAGAAAAACAATTGTCTCATACAATAAATGATTATGTGATATAAAAGTATACAATTATACCAACAAGTTGATACATTGCATAGAAAATATACCTTTAAGATCAGATGAAGATCCAGCACAAAGTTGATAAAATATGTGATATGATCTCTCATCACGGGCCAGTTGAACAACTCTGGACTGCTCAAATAGGCATGGTTATTTCAGAAGTCAGAAAAAACAAACCTAACTATTTCACTCTTAGCTCAAACAAGGCATCACAAATTACCTTTTCCAACAATACTGTTCCAGTGAGCATATGGGTTTTGCACGTGACAAACACAGCCATGAAAGTAAACCAACTCAGTAATTACAAAATAAATGGAGATCATAAATAAGCACATTTGCAGTAAAATATATAGCTTGGACATGCTTACAGGTTTGAATTTTAGCCCCACATATTTTTCCCGTGCAGCCAAAGTGAATTTCAATCAACTTTCCCTGCACCAATTAAAATGTATATCAATTAAACGGCTCAACTTTAAAACATGATCCAAAAGTGCTGCATAGCCTCCAATAATAGAACAATAGCAATAATAAGTTTCACTATACTGTGGGGAGAAGCATATACTCACAAATCTGCTAGAGTTGTTATTTCTAGATGTTTTCGCATTCCCAAAAGCCTCTAGAATACGATTTATCTGAAGAAATTCATTTTCTATGGCACAATTACCACCACCACCAAGAGCAGCTAAGTATTGCAGTGCAATTTTAGCTGTTTCTGTCTTCCCAGATCCACTCTCACCACTGAAAACAAATTTCTAACAATGATTATTAACAAGTACACCAGTGCTCATATCTTATTATTACTATACAATCCAATGCTATTGAGTTCAGGACTGTCACTAAATGTACTAAGGAGCGCTCACCTTATGATAATGGACTGATTGACTTCATCTGTAAGATACAGAAAGAAATAGAAAACCTTTATAAATGTCTCATTCTAGTACAACACAAGGATTGTGAAGGAGAGACAAAGGGATAATTTCATTAACCTCTAATCATCTTGTTATAAGCTGCATCTGCTATAGCGTAAATATGAGGACTATTCATAGCTCTCTGGCTACGAGCTGAGACATAATCATTTCCATTCATCTGAAGATCTTTGAAAGGATTGAGTGCAATTAAAACTGGACCTGCTTTACTCTACACACACAGAAAGCACAAGCAGCAAAACATGAGAGCATATATAGGAGTAAAAGAAAAGAATAATTCTGAATCCACTTGTAACACCTTCCCATTAGGATACTTACTAAAAATGGAAAGTGATGGTGAAGTATTTTGTGTTTTCAAGACATTAAATACATATACTTTTCATTTAATAATTAAACCTTCCTTTATATATTATAAGGATTAATAGGAAGTAAGAGGATATCACATTACTCAGAAGAAAAAGCCAGAGCAGGCATACATACATAAATCATCCCTTGAGAATATCTTAATTTAAGATTGTGAAGAACGGATGGCTCATTCAAATAACCAAGTTTAATTAGATCATCCACATCTTCCAAAACATCAGGATTTGCTGGTAGAATCTCTGATCTGTCCACTTTCATAACCTGGAGAACAAGTTAATGGCGCAAACAGCCTATAAACTTTCATATTCAAGATTACACTTTAACTTCCAAAGACACAAAAGGCAGAGAAACTTACATTTCCATTTGAGAGTGAAACGAACGCTTCCTCTCCTGAAGTTGACTGTATCATTCCCAGTTCCCACTGCCCTCTTGGTTGCCTACACCAAACACGAAGCTTCTGGGGAAACAACCAAAAACAGAAAGCAAATTTAACAGAAAAGCACATCACGTAGCATTACCAATGTCTCAGTCTACACCAATCATATTAAAAGACAGAACAAGAAGTACAATTTCATAACTGAAATGTACAATAACCACAGACAAAATATTTATCTTCCAAGGTAAATTTTAAAAGGAAATTCAATACAAGACAGTAAAATATCCTTCTAAAATCAAAATACCAAAAGAGAGAGAGAGACACTAAGAACTAGAATCAAAACCATCGGTTTAACTTATTTTATAGAAACCACTTCTTTTTATCAAATTTTTGTCGATTAAAATTAAGCAATTTTTTCTTTCTATATAAATAATGCTGAGCCTTTAATGCTACATCATTTAGAGAAATAATCACTCATTTTGATCAACTTCTCAAATTCTTTCAAAAAATTATCAATTACTTTGTCTAAAAATAGCTAATCCAACATCACACTTCAAAAATTTAAAACCAGGAATCTATCACCATTCTCCCAATTTAATTACAAGTTACCTTTTTGATGAAATAAGATAGGCTATCACCACCCTCCAATTCCCAAACCTTCCCTGATGAATCACTGGAAGAAAGTGTCACATAAGGAGAATCCACATCCTTCTTCAGCCTCTTGCTCCCAAAACCACACCTTCTCCTCTCCTGCTCCAAATCACTCTCCTTCACCTCACTCTCCTCATTAGTAGAAACTCCGTTCTCCGGCACGACATGGCGCTCGCTGCCGCTAACCTTAAAATCATTCGGCAGCAACCGCCGTGCCGGAGGAAGCCTTGCACGCGAGGCCGGCCTGGCGGGCAACGCCGGTGGCAAGTCCTTCTTCTTCTCCTCCTCCTCGTCCCTCCGCCGAAGTGAATCCAGCATCTCCTCCAGTGAGCTTCTCGTCAAGGAACATGGCGAAGCCGATAACACCATAGTTTCCCCCACCCCACCAACGGAAACCACCGAAATTTATCAACTTTGAACCCAAACTTACAACCCAATTGAAAATTCACCACCCCCACTTCGACTGTCGCCGCTGCATTGTACAAAGCCGCGAAATTGAAGACACCCTTTTGAGATTCAAGCCCCCCCAAACACTGCGTTGTTGGTGCAACAGATAAAAAGATTGAACAAACAAAGTTATGTAGGTAAATGATGAGAACTCAAAGGAGGGTCAAAAATCGGTTCAGTTTCAAACTTGTGGCATGAATCAAAGAGGTGAAAAAGAAGAGGTTTGATCAGTACTGTGGTCTGTTGGGTTGTGAAATAAAGCCTTTTAAGACAGAGAGAGAAAGATGGGAGGAGGGACAAGGCAGAAGGAAGACCAGGAACTTGCTGCTGTTGTACTGTTTTCTTTCTCCTTTTTTTTCTGATTTGTGATTCTTAAACGAAAATTTGAAAAAACAAAAATGGTTACATTTTTGTGTGATGTTGGATAAATAAAATAAGATAAAATTGAAATTGTGTGTTTTTGTCGTGGTAGTAGGTGATGATAGTTGTGTTGTGTGTGCAGAAATTCAAATCTTTCAGGTGAGAAATGTCAAGTCAGTAGTACTGAAACGTTCAGAAAAACTGTTGTGATCTGATAGGGGAAGAAGGGGTATTATTTCAGCCACCAACAAAAAATGGTTCTTTTATTGATTAATTAAATAACTGAAATTGAAATTATTAATATTATAAATTATTAATATTATAAAAAGGAAAATTGAGTGATGTGTGTATTGAGTAAGTGGGAGTAAATAAAGCTGACAGTTGTATTGGGTAACTGAAATGAGCTGTAACCCAAATTACAAAACTATCTCTCTTTTATCATTAAAGTGCTTTTAGCCTTCTAATTTTTTTATTTTAATTTTAACTTTCTTAATTCAATATTTCAATCTTATAATTATATAATTATATAAAAGTAGTATATACTAACACATAAGATAAAATTTAGTATAATTATATCATATAAAATGAACTTAAAAAGTTATTTTTTAGCTCATTGTGTGATTGACTTAAAAAGTTTAAATAATTAATAAGCATGGTTATAGTTTTATGATTTTACCTTTTTGAATCAATTATAACTGAGTTATTGTAAATAAAAAGTATAAACATGGTTGATCCAGCCATTTAATTAGTTTAACTGACGAAATTAATTATTATCTTAATCCAACTAGAAATATTTAACCACTCAAATTTAAATTTTGTGGTTGTTGCATCAAACAGCATAGAATAAAATAAATAGTAACAATAAATATTAATCTAATCCCATATATATCCAATAATGTCTTCTCCTACCTAATGATTTCACGTTTCACTTGGAAGGCAAGTGAAGTAATACATACCTGCAGCCAAGGATCTAGAACATTAGAACATAAATAATAAAATAATTATTTGTTTCAAGAAAAAAAATACAAAGAAGATAATGGAATTAACTACTTTAATAGACATTAGTGGCTAAAATAAGACGTTTTTTTTAATCTGTTATCATAATGTTTTAGTGAATTTTTTTATATTTTTTATCCAAGTAATTATTCGAAAACTTAAAATTATAAAAAAAAATGTATTTTGTAATAAGAAATTTAAATACTTATAATGTTTTATCAACCTATGAACTTGCATATTATAAAAAAAATCAACGTTATTTTTTTTTATATTTTATTACTTTTCCTTATAATAATCCTCCCTTAATAAAATATTCTATTATTTATCATACAAATAAAGAAAAAATTACAAACTCTTTTTAAGATTTACAAATGCTTAAGTCTTCAATATACTTAATAAATTATTGAGTAGCGATGAAAATATTTAAATCAATCTCTTATTTTTATAATATTTTTTAGTTTTTCCTTATTTATATAAAACTTTGATAAAAAAAAATACTTACTTAATAATAACTAAGTATTCTCAAATCAATTTTAATTTTTCCCCTTATCTTTTAGACCTAATTTCCCTACATTTTGACTTATTTGTTTCAATAAATTATTTATAACCTAAACTATTACTTTAGGCTCCCCTTAATATCTACAACTTCATTCTTCATTGTGTTATTATAGAAAACTTAAAATTCCTTATTCATTTTTCAACTTTCCATTTGTAAATATTTTTTTGGTGATATCTTAAATTTAAGTGTTAAAATGATTACTTTTATTAATAGTATTTTTCTATAATATAGTGATCCATAAAGAGAGGGTGAATAAGTGGTCCAAATTCCAAAGAAAAGCAATATTTTGGTGTGGGGGTGATTGGTCCAAGACCCTACAATAATTGCAAACCATAAAATAGTAGTGATGGTTGCATTATCCAAAGAGGGTAAATTTGTTAATGCATTTATATTATTTACATGGAAGAATACAAAGGGTAACCATATGCTCTTGTTGATCTTGAAAATGACAAGACCAATTTGTTTAATTTTGTCCACTAATGAAGAGTATTTGATTGAGGGCCACACACACCATCAACTAAAACTTTGAACCTCATTTTCTCATATTTCATATAAACTACATTACAGAGTGTACCAAATCATTTCTTCAAATTTTCTATTGATAAAGTCAAAGTTCATTGGTGATGGTGATGGTAGTATAGGAGGGAGTTTTGAATCATTCATGCCCTTCTCATTCTTTTGTCCTTTTCTTATTGAGTTTTTCTCTCTAATATTATACACATCAAGAAATATTATGTATTTGTCATAAGTAGTCAAAAGTGGTTTGTAGTTCATAAATAAAATTACACTAGGTTGTAAAATCACCTACCTTAAATTAAATTGGGTTATTTTTAGTTCATTTATTTAGTTTGTGGGTTAGATGTGTCTTGGTTTTTAATTATAGGTATTTGAAGTAGTCTACTTTAAAAAAATTATAATTTAAAAAAAAAATTAAAAAATATATATACCTTTTAGAATTTATATATCTAAATATTAAAATTAATTTCAATTTTTACTCTAAAATTATTTTTAGTTTTTATTAATTTAAATAGAATTAATGTGGCATATTTACTCAAAATATTTAGACTAAATTTAAAAGGTTAAATTATCTTAGAATTATCTATTTGATTCATTCCACCTAATCACTTTAGGTTAAATCTTTTGTATATGGATTAGGGGAGGATTTGTGAGGAATTGAGAAAGTAAATTTGGAGTGATTTGAGAGAAAAATTTAAAGAAAGTGAAGTTGTTTGGATAAAGGTAGTAGAGTGGGTTTGTAGGAAAAATTTATTGAAGTTTGTGTCACAACAATGTTTTTAAATAACTTTATTCAAATCTTATAATTCACAACAATGTTTTTAAATAAATAATTTTATATGAAAATAAAATTATTATATGGTAGATATTGAAGAGGGTGAAGTATTCAAATTGTTATTTTTTTTTCTTTTTAAATACCATGTTTAAACTATATGATATAAGAAAACACACTTAATCTAATCATCCATATGAAAGAAAATTAACATTAAATTGTGAAGAAGGTGGAATACATATAATTGAGTTTTTTTAAAAGATATTTAATTTTGTGATAATACATATGTGAAATATTTAATTAGAAGAGATAAAAACTAACACTTTACCTTTATTAATTTGAAACTTTGATTTTTTTTGTTTGATTTTACAATAATAATTCAGATAAGTAAGACAATGATAATCGCTAAATTATAAAAGTGACAATTGATATAAACAAAAAAGAAATTCAAATTTTGATGTGTACAAATTTAAATTTTAATGATATTATTTGAGGTTATACATATAGATTTTATTATAATAGATTTTAGTTCTCTTCGATCTTCCTCCTCAGAGTTAAATAAAGTAAACTTGAATTAAATAAAGTAAACTTTAGTGTAAGTCGTGTGAGATTATGGATAAGTTCATATATAAAGGTTGAATCATTTCTCACGTAACTAACAAAATATTGAACGTACCAAAAAAAATTATTTATTTATTTTTATGATAGAAAAATAATAAAATTAGATAAATGTGATGAAGAAAGTGGAAGAGTGTGCCCTAATGGAAGTGTATGTGTTGTTGGGATCACGTCCCTTCTAAGGCAAAAGTGATGAGTGAGGAAGGCAAAGTAAATCGAAAAGGTAGATGTTAACATGCTCCATGCATGGCTTTTGAGGAACTGCAAAATCCTCTTCTAAAGTCATTATTATTCTCTTCAGACAACCATGTCAGTCATTTTGCTTTTATTCTCACATTCAATGTAACATTCTCCCAATTCTTCTCTTATTCCAATTTATAAAAACCAACTAATAATAAAAATATTTATTTTCTATTATTTTTATAACTTTTTAGTCAGACACCAAGTATTATCATATGAAAAAAAAACATATTTTACTACTAATCTCATATCATATTTTAAAATATTTTAAATCATGTTTAAAATTAAGTGAAAATAATATTTTTTTAATTTTACGTTACCTTTTTAGTATTATTTAACGTATTGGTTAAAATAAATAGTTAAACATAAAATTGTTTAAAAGGGATAAAAAAATTATTAACAAATAATAAAAGAAAAGAAGTAAAAATAAATAAATGACTTATATTATTTAAAAAAGTAAAGGAAATTATTTGGAGAAAAAGGAGAAAACTGGAAAAAATAATCAAATAGATAAACAATATATCTTGTTTAAAAAAAAATATTATAAAAAAATATTAAATAAAAATAAATTTAAAAATAAAAAATAATTAATTATTATATTGATTAAATTAAATATTATTTTAAATACTAAAAAATTATTAGTATTAAAATAATTTATATTATTAATAGAAATTAGTAACTAAACAATATTATCTAGTAAATATTAATTTAAAACTGATTTATTAATAATAAGAACTATTTTAAATATGAATAATTTTTTTATCGTATTTTAGTTAATATAGTAATTAATTATTTTTATTTTTAAAATTATTATTATTGAATAATTTTTTTATAATAAAATAACTTTTCAATTTAATTTTTTAAAAAATAAGAAAAATTAATAAATATTTAAAGAATAAAAAGTGAAAAAATATAAAATATTATGAATCAGAAACTGCCATTTATAAAAATAAAGTTACTTTAACTGACGTCTAAATCATAACCAGAAATTATTAAAAAAGACTTGTTTTTTCTAAAAAAAACAAACATGTTTTTCCAAAAGGGACTAATTAAACAAAATCAACTTTTCAATTACTAAAAGAACTAAAAATGAATTGAAAATTCTGGACCAACATAACTTACTAGGCTTCTTTATTTGTCATCTCAATGAGAAGAGTAATTAAAATTTGGAAAATAATTATTAATGTGAATGTGTGATTATTGGACAAGCAATTTTTATTAGAAGAAGTGGCATTTTATTTAGACTCATGGTCTAAAATTCTTTATGTAGTTTTAACTTTGAATTGGGTTGCATTAAATACAAACTCTTTCTCAAACACACCCTTTTGTGATTCATTCAATCTTTTTTTAAGCAAATATTTAGTGTTGAGAGCTTTAAAAAAAGTATTAATGTATACGTGCTATTCAAAGCTTAACTACTCCTTTCACCAAATAAAGAAGTTAATTAAGGAACATGGTTATGGTTTTAATGAGTCTTTTGAGATGAGATACATTTATCAATCTTATATTATAACACCAACTTTAACTCAAAAAAATTTAGAAAAATCGGTTTATAAGTTTATTTTGTTATATATTGTTAAACTTTTTCCTTTCAATTTAAGACTTATGCTTATACTTATGAATCATTTAATATAAATTAATTTTAAAAATAAAAATATTTAGTTACTATAATAATTAATTTAGATATTATTTTACAAATTAACAAATTATTGGTAATTAAAATAGTTTATATTATTAATAAAAAAATTAGAATATGAATTAGGTAGTGGTTAAAATTTGGTAGTTAATATTATATACTAATTTAAAAACTAGTTTATAAATTTTTATTAGTAGTATAAACTATTTAGACATCAATATTTTTTTTAGTTTATAAAATATTATTTAATTTAGTCACTGTATAATAACTAATTATATTTTCTCTAAAATTAGTTTTTATTTAATGATAACTCTGAAGGATAAAACTTTTTTTTTAATAAAAACTTTCATGTTAGGCATCATTATGCTATTTGACATCTTAGCTAGGCTGACACCTCAAGTAACAACAATTATTTGTCATCACATGAAAAAAGTATTATTAAAAAAAGAAAAAAAAAATACAAAAATATGGAGGAACTATATCAAAACTCATATGTTAACAAAAACGATACATAGATAGATTATACATATTAATAAAGAATTCTAATAACAGACTAGATGAAAGTCTATTAACCCTTTTATATTGGTAAACTCTCACTCAGACGAAATCATTTTCTACCAAGAGTATTTCACTTATAACTTTTATTCATGTCATCATTTACGAGAGTGAGTTCTATTTATCTAAAATCTATATCAGTAAGGTTTTCGATAAAAAAAATCATCATGCATCTAAAATTTTTCCTCCACGAAATCATCCCAGATAATCATCAAAACAAGTCATCAACTTAAATCAAACATTTATCACTAAATCAAAAATTATAACACATAATAAAAGCACAACTTTTCCTAATTGATCAAGGGTTTGAAGCAATGAGTCCATTCTCCACTCCTTAACCATCTTAATTTGTTTGTCTTGATGTATGAGAGTAGGTGTAACCCAGCAACCACAGCAACCATGATCTGATTAGGCTTGTATTTAATGGTTGTTCTTTACAGCGCTAACATTGGCTTGATTATGTGAGTTATTGCTTTCTATCTATCTTTCTATCTATCAAAGAGTGACCCCATTCAAGTGCACACCCTATTATTGCATGCCTAAGACAATGAGACTAATATTCCGGACAATGGTGGTTGCTTGCACAGATTTTAATTATTTCTCATGTCTATCAAAAAGATCCACTTTTTAATCAAAAAGATCACTTTACCCAATCAAAATGAGTACCTTTTCCCCATTAATTGTTTGGATTCTTGTCCATTGCAATGTCGTTAGTTCATGCTCTTGTTTCACTAATTTGGATTCTAATGCCTTTTGGAAAATATTAATTAAAACATCTCCCTTTCTATTTCTCAAATCAATCTATTTCATCAAAGATTCTCTTCTTTTCTTCTCTCTGCTTTCTTTCATACTATTACTTCAATCTTTAATTCATATGGGTCTTTCAAATTTTGGACTAAAGTTTTAAGATAAAATTTGATATCCACATTTAGATTCAAAAATATTATATAGTTCTTTAAGATAGCAAGTTTATTAACAAATTTATCTTCATATTTTTTTGAGGTCTAACTGAATCTGTGGTAATCCCTAAATATTAAAATCATATTAATAAAAAAATCATTAAATTTTTTTTAAAAATAATTATTGTATTGATTAAGTTAGATACTATTTATAATAAAAAATTATTAATATATAAAATAGTTTCTATTACTAGTAAAATATAATTATCTTTTTGGTCTCAACATTAAGGGTCAATAGTCAATTTGATATAGTGGTTTTTAAAATAATCAATTTCGTTTTGAGTTTTTTTTTTTTTAAGTATGCAATTTGGCCTTTCCGTTTAATTGACATGAATGATGTTAGATGGTGATTATGTGGCTCACAGAATTATGTACATGTGGTCCACGTGTAATCCAACAACCTTCTCATCAAATTTAATATTAATTATAATAATTTGGATTTGTCGTAGGCTTACCACAATGGTCACGTCACAAAAGTCATTACCTTCTATTTTCACAATTTCGATCCTATTTTTGAACCCTCAAACTCTTCCCTCAATTTCACCATTTCATTTTCTTTTTTCTTCAATTATCCTTTTATGTTTCTAGTCACCATCTCAATTGGGATGTGATTTAGAATCAAAAGAAAATTGAATGGTACTTTTCTTCCTCTAATCGATTGAAATGAAGGCAAATGAGTGTTACCAAATTCACACAATCCTAAGATGTCCTCATCGTCACTTCTCATACTCCTTAACGTCGTTCCATAAATCCTCGCTCTCTGGTGGCAAGACCATCATCGAGAGACTGGTGAAGGAGCTTTTGGGAACATTGGGGTATTGTAGAACATTGAGGCCGATCAAAAAATAAATAAAATTGTAGAACATTGGGAATTTGATTTTGGGAGTACTGTAGAACACTGAGAATCATTGTGTCGCGGCTCCACCACTAACCCCAAATTCGACTCAAATTACACATGAAGTTCATCTGTTATAAATGTGCCACCATGTGTATCACATTATCACCAGTTAATGTCATTCGTGTCAATTTAACGGAAGAGATCAATTTGCATATTTTTTTAAAATACTAAGGACAAAATTGATTTTTTTTAAAACCACTAGATGAAATTGACTATTGACCCTTAATGTTGGGACCCAAAAGGTAATTATACCTATTAATAAAAAATTATAAAGTAGTTTCTAAATTGGTATCAAACATCAACTACCAAATTTTAACTACTAATTAGAATTAGAATTTAAAATAATTAGTATACAAGATCAACCTCTTCTTAAAAAACACCCAATTTTTTTTTAATATTTAGTATATAAAATGAACTACTAACTTGATTAAGAATTTGGTAAAATTCATACTTTATTATCTTTATAAGAATATAAATTGACAACGCAATTTTATTTTAATTATTTTATGGTTTTAAAAATGTTTAAAAATATAAAATTACTAATAAAATAAACAATGAAATTTTATAAACTTTTCATAAACTAATTTGCTCTATCTTAACATGATTTAATGTGATATAAATATCATATTAGAAACTAGTTAATATTACTAAATTATTTTCTTGCTTGCGTTAATATATTTTAAATCCCTCATATTTAAAATAAATTTGTATTTAGTTATTCAAATTTAAAAATAATATTTTTAGCTATTCATTAAAAAAAATGGTTTTAGTTAAGTTGTCCATTTTTTTTCTGTCTAGATAAAATTGTCAAAATAAATATTTTGAAGAAAAAAAATGTAATAGAGTGTTTTATAATAAAAATAAAAATGAAAATTCAAATTTGAGTTATAATTTGTTAGTCATGTAAATAAAACCTCTAACCATATACGAAGGGAAAAGAATTAAAACATTTTTTTTTTCAAATTACACGACTAATATATTTGAGAGACTAAACTTAAACCTTTTATTTTAGCCTTAAAGTATTCTCCAATTGGAAGTTAAAGACTAATATATTGAGATATTAAAATTTATTTTGAGTTTGACTTTCCTTTAATAATTTATTTCAATGTACTTTGACTAGAAGATCAAACCCCTAATTAATTATATGTTTAAGGAAGATTATGCCATACCATATTCATATTAATTTGTTTATTGAATTTGAAAATCATTAGTAAAAATGTTTAGGATAAGCTTTTCAATTATTGGCCGTTTTTCACAAATATCAGATAAGTGGTAAAAGTAATTTTTCGAAAATATGTGAAGTGCTTAATTGAATTAATTATGTATCAACTTCAGTCTCTTTCACCCTCCAATTTTTATTTTGCATTTTAACTAATACTCTTATGGTATTTGTTTACTTTGGAGAGATGAAAATAAATCGGTTTGTTTGATTTGATGGAATTAGGAACAAGAAAAATAAAGAGCAAGTGGTTCATCAGTTTCTATTCATCAAGTTCTTCACTTTGTATCACTAATTTTAGTTTGTAGATATTACTTATTAATTGAGATTAGTATGCAATAATTATCAATTTGAGTTCATACATATACCAACTTGAATCTGTAAGTAATTTTGTATATCTTTCTTTAATTTTTTTATTATTTTTATTATTATTTTTATTTTCTTTATTATTTACAATTATTATTTATTATTACTATTTATGAATATTAGTTATGATTATTATTTATAATTATTCATATTATAATAATATTTTTAATATTACGTATATAATTATTATGATTAATATTATTTATATTATTAAAACTATTAAGATTTTTTTATATTCTTAATATTATTAATAAAAATGTTTATAGTAATAATATTGAATTTACTTATGAATATAAATTTGTGGTTAAAATTTGTGAAGAATGTAAAAGTTATCAATGGATAGAGATTCGTGAGTAATAGTTTATAGATAATGCTGAATTCACCTACAAATTTATATTTGTGAGTAGTATTTTGTAAAAAATGTTAAACTTACCTATAGATTCAAATCTGTAAGTAATATTCGTATATAATACTAAATTTATCAATAAATTTAGACATGTGGATATATCTTATTTTTTTTATTCATATTTTTAGTCTGTAGCAATTTTATTAGAAATTACCATAATATATGTGTGTAAGAGAGAGGATAAATTATATTATGGTAAAATTAAATTAAACTCTAAAAATAATTTAATCAAATGGAACTCAATAGTATAATTATTGAAATTAATTGAATCACACTACATTATAATTTGAATAAAATGAATATTATTTGAATTACCTTAATTATTATTATTAGTGATAACCTTATTTTAATTTATATTTTTCAAATTCATAAGCTATAACTTAAATAACTTTATTGAAAAATATTTCAGTTTTTCAACTAAAAATAAAAGAGAAAGTTTTAAAAGAACAATTCAGTTTTTAATTAAATACAATTTAGTATCAATCTAGTTGGGTTTAATTTGTTTAACACCTATATATATATATATATTTCATTTCAAAGTAATTGATTAGATTATCTTCAAACGGAAAAAAAAAACTAGGGATGGCAAAGCGGGCCAGCCCGTCCCACATTGGCCCGCCCCGCACTTGGCCTGCAAAAATGCGGGACGGGTTGGCCCGCCCCGCAAAGTTATTGCGGGCTAGAATTCCCAACTCGCCCCGCATAAGAGCTGGCCCGCAAACCTGCGGGCCAGCCCACGTTCTTTTTTTTTAAAAATTAAATATTTATTTTTTTACATTTTGTTATTAAAAAATTGTCAAATTAAACCTATATATTTGTTATTATCAAACCTAATTTTTTTTTATAGTCAAACATCAAAACATTAAGATAAATATCAAATATCACTATTCTTCCACTTCCAAAACATTAAAAATACCTAATTCCAAAACATTAAACATAAACATTAATTCAAAAACATTAAACATAAACATTATTGACACTCTTCCATTTCAATAACATTGGATGCCACCTTAGTAGAACCTTCATCCATTTTTTCATAATTATAATCTTCCCCGTCATCTGCATATATTAAAACAATGACAATTAATTAATTAATTTTTCATAAAAATAATACAATAAAAATAAGATAACTTTTGACTCAATTGATGGTTTGGTCATGGGTAACTTCTAAAATACCCTCTGCTTACTTCTCCTTCTCTAAATGGTGTCTTGCTCCTTTATCATGTTTGAAATTGATTTAATTGGCATGACCCAGTTTAGGTTGCCCTGCTGCTACTAAGTGTCAATATTTTTTTCTTGCGGGTTTGCGGGCCAGCCCGCCCCACCCCGCAACTGGCCCGCGCGGGTTGCGGGCTAATGCGGAGCGGGCTAATGCGGCTTAGCGGGTTGAAAAGGTCATCCCGCCCCGCGTTTTTTACCTGCGGGCCGCGGACCGGCCCGCACGGCCCGTCCCGCTTTGCCATCCAAAAAAAACCAATAATGTGATCAACTAAATGCAACTCACGATACTATTTTTCAAACGACTTTGAAATATTGCAATTATTTAAAAACATTATGGCACACAGTATAAAACTACTAATTTAAAATATTATCTTTTGCTGGGTTTATCAATAACTTTGCCACCAAACTCTCAATTTTGGTTGATATGCTTGGTATGTTGTGCAAGGGACAATTGTATTTATTATTATAGCATGAGTATTTGCATCTACATTTTTTTTCTTGGCCATGTCAAATAAAAATTGAAAGAAATTATCCATGCATTCTTGTGCTTTTAAATATTTAATTGGTTGTATGAAGACTTTTCCACATGTATTTATGTAAAATCTAAGAATAAATTAAATATATTTTTAGTACTAAATTTTGATTTGGTTTTAAATATTTTCTTTTTCTTATAATATGATATCTCAACTTTAGAATCTAAATAATTGTTAACTAAAATCTTATTAGCTAATTAAATACCAATTTATAAATTATTTATCAATAATATAAAATAATTTAGATACCAATAACTTTTTTAGTCTCTATATTAATATTTAATTTAGTTAATATTGTCAGACTTGAAAGCCCTTCACCCCTCATATTTTTTCTTTCTTTTCTCTCTTTGCTTCTATCTTCTCTCTTCAATTTCTCTTCCATAATTCATTTATTTCCAAATCTAATCACACCCTGCAATAGTTGAGGAGTCAGACTACATTTGTACCTGATTAGATTTTCAAACAAAGTAAGCTCATTTTTACTCTAAAGATCCCTTATTCTCTGTTTTTCTCTATGATTTAGTCACCAATGTTAGTGGGACTAGTTGAGAAAAGTGTTTCTCACAACTTGATTAAGCTCATAATAAAATTTGGTTATGGTTGGATAACTTGCTTTAGATTCCTAAATTTTGGAGTGGTTACCCTATTTGAGGTAGAATTTCCATCAGAATAAGAAATTTCAGGTAAGGGAAGCTAACTTTAATTTTTAATAAAATGTGGTCCCAATATTCAATTTTATCTTGCAAGGATATTGTTTGTTTATATATTGTTTAAACTTGTAGAAATATTAGATTTTGGTAATTTAGTATTTAAGTGTTGTTTTGTTTTTATGTTATTAAATAAGATTTTTTAATGTTGTGGATTGCATTTTGAATGATATTGCATGATGAAAATTATATGGAATTGAAGTCATACATTTGGGATAATGTATGAACTAATGCTTGTTTTTGTATTGATGCTTATGTGGTAACAAATATCTCTGAGCTTCATTGACGATCTAAGTCACATAGACTTAGATATCATGTGGTGAGAAACTGATGGAGGAGTTCATGCACACCATGACATATGAGATGAACCTCAATCCCAATTTTCTCAATTGAATCAACAACTCTTTACCTTGCTTTATTTACATTCTTGCAATCATACACAATAAAAATCCTACAAACTTTTACTTATTGTCTTCTATTTAGTGAATCTTATACTTAATAATTCAATTGTTTCTTGTGGGTTCCAAATCCGTCCTTAGGGACAAATTATTACTTTTGACACGGTATATTTGTCATAAAATAGTTATCAACGGTCATACAAACAAGATCATATTTTCTTTTCAAGGTCATAAATTTATTTTGTGTCCTCTTACACCTCAACATGTAAGAGAGGATGAGATAAAACTAAAAGCAAAAATAAATAGTGAAAATGAAAATAAAAAAAACTAAACAAGTTGTTTCTTCATCATTGAAACCTTTTTGTTTCATGAGGTCTACATTTGAGAGAGGTAATTTTTCTTAAGTCTTTCATGTTCTTTTGTTAGTAAAGAGAAATTTCAAAATAAAAAACAAAAACAAATGACTATTTGTTTTCCACAATGGTTTATTCTCATTTTTCTTTTTTTTTCTTTGTGTTCTTCTTATGTTTCCTAATTTTTTCACGTGAACATTTGAACTAGGTGGACTGTGCTAAAATTTTAGAATTAGGTGGACTATGCTAAAATTTTAGAACAAAGTGGCCCAAAGATTTCAACGAATCGAATTTGAAGACAAAATCTTTTCAAAGGGAGGGCTTGATGGAGGACTATCCTTACTAAAACCATATTTTTTTCTCAACTAATAGAAAAAGATCAACTTGAAGATTATAGTATAAATATATGCCTTACTCTTGTATAAATTTGTAAATAATAGAATAACATTTTGGACCTTGTATTTTGGGCAAAGATAGTGTAGGATTTAGAGCCTTAGAAGGCCAAGAGGGGACGTCCATATGGCATCCTACATGGCGTTGATGACTTTTTACGGCAAATGCACCGCATTGTCAGAAGTAATAATATGTCCCTAAGGACAGATATCGAACCCCCAAGGAACAATTGAATAATCAAGTAAAATATTCACTAAATATAAAGCAAAATAATAAAAAATTGTTGAAAGTTGTTGTGATGACAATGATTAATCAGAAAATAAGGCAAAGAATTTGTTGCTTCAAGTTGGAAAAATAGGGATTGGGTTTCATCTTTCTCACTCTTATGTATATTGATTAGCATGGTAACATTATGTCCTTTGATTGATATTGATGCCCGTATAAAATTCATTTATATTGATTCTTCGCATGTAAAATTATTAAGATGCTTCCTAAATATCAATTCCTCGCATATTTATAAAAACAACTTAGAATCCATATCAAACGTTGATAGCATTAACATTTCCAGTCTATTCCTAGCACTCAAATATGTTAAGTATTATTGTTTAGGTAAGAACCATAAAAATACTTTCAGTCAGATTTAAGACTCTAAATCAAGAAATAGAAGCAAAAAAATAATACCAATAATCAATCAAGAACAAAGTATTATATTTAAATATCACTTCAATACATCAGAGTTAGAACAAATTACTCCCAATCCCAAAGGTAGAATTAGCCACTCATGATGACTATTACACGCAAGGATGACATGAAAAGAAGATCCATGATGTTTCTATTTGGCGGTTGCCTCCTTTAATGTTTCCTACACCTATTATTCTCTCAATTGATTTACAAGTTACTGAATGGTGTTTTCCTCCCAATCTTGCACACTAGGGTTGTGCCTCAAGCCTCCTATTTAACCTAATTTGCTTGGGCTTAAGTGACTTCTTGCTTGGGCACTAATGGGCTCGCTTGGGAGAGTAAAATGTAAAAAGGCCCAACGTTACTGGCGCTATCTCGCTTAAGCATAAGTGAGATTTTACTCGCTTGAGCAAGATCCACTGGCGGCATCTTGGCTTTTTGTGAGTTTGGGCAACTTTGGTGAGTGTTGATGCATTCCAACTTTCTCTTTTTAGCTTTGTATATTTTCCTTTTGCCCAATTATCTCCATTCTTCCCTAGAAACTTGAAATTAACACAAAATTTGGGAATAAATTGTTCTTATTTAAATTAAAAGCATAAAATTTGTAAAAATGTATAAATTCATAAATTAGGGGTTATTTTATACTTATTTTAGCAATTAATACTCATAAGTGTCTATATTTTAATATGAAATATTACTGAAATTTGGCACTTATCAGATGCAACCCAAGCATCCATGTAAGCGCCACTTCCTTCCTTCTTTTCTCCAAAGGTGACCATTCAACTCCTTGTAAAAACATAAATATGGGGCGCCTCTTCCAATATTGTTTCCTCAACTTTGTGCCACTTGTCTTCATGCTATTGGAGAGTGCCTTCAAGACATGGATTACCACATGGAAAACCACCAATGGAGAGGATTTGAAGCTGCCACATGTCACTCCATGAATGTGTTAGAATGGATGGCTTTAAACTAGAGGGGGGGGGGGGGGGGGGTGAATTGTTTAAAGAGAATTTTCGTAAACTTTTAAAACAAGAATGAATTTATCTCAGGAAACAATTGATTCAGAAATTCAGTTCGCCAAAACAACAAGCAAAAGTTGCAGTACCAGACAAACAATCGGTTGTTTCACAGAAACAATCAGTTGTTTATACCAACAAACAACAAATAAAACTGAATTTTAAAGAGTTAGAGATAGAGAGATTGTACACAGTTGTTTATACTGGTTCACTCCAAACCCAGAGCTACATCCAGTCTTCTCAGAAACCCTGAGGAAATCCACTAAGCAACCACACCTTGATCACTTACACAACAACCAAGAGAATGACCTTGAACACCTCAAGAAACACACTCTCCTTGGTCAACACAACAACACCAAGATTGCTGATCTTGATCCCCTCAAGAACACACAACAAATCTTAGCAAACACAGAAACGAAACTTGTCTTTACAGAGAGTACAAGGATTACACTTGTTATAGAAGATAATTTGAAATAAAAATAAGCAGAATCCTATTCCACAACTTTGATCAATCACACACTCTTAGCAATCTCAGCTCTTTGAAAAACTCAAAAACTCTTAGCAAAAACTTATCAAATATTGATCGTTAAATCTGTTTTTCTGAATTTATTCAAAGATGTAGTTTGTTATCAAATCTTAACAAACTCTTAAATTGCATTAAAAGATTTGTCAAAGCATTTAGTGACTAGAGCGTAAACAGTTAAAACATTTAAAGCTCAGTCAAAGATAAAACAGTTTTTCTGTTATGGTCCCAAAACAAACAATCGGTTGTTTCCTCGAATCAATCAGTTGTTTTGGTACTTAACAGTTCAACCATTTTAAAAACAGTTTTCAATCTTTTTCTCAAAACACCTAAGTATAAACAATCGGTTGTTTCGACAAAACAATCGGTTGTTTTAACTTAGTTTGAAAACATTTTACTTTCACAAAGATTGAGATGCTTATGCTTTAGATTTAATCAAAGGGTGGATTACAACATTCAAACTACCCCAGAACTAAGCTAAACCAGCACAACAACATCAAGCACAACAGAGGCTTCAACATCCTTCAAAGAATTTGGATTCTTCAAAGCTTGAACACCACTTGGTTCAACAGATGGAGAGTTTCTTAGAGCTCCAATGGCCATCTTAGGAAACCCAAGGCTCTAGAAGTAGAGAGATTCTCTTGTAAATTTCTTAGACTAGAATGATATATGAATTTGTGTTTCTGAATTTCTTGGCACATTTCTCCAAGTCTCTCTTCTATCATGCTTTCTTGCAATTTAGAAAGTCAAGAAAGTTGGCATAACCTCTTCCTTGGTCCTTGCACCTAGGAAACTCTCGCCCAAACCACTTTCCCTCCATGGCCATTTGATTCTTTCTCCATTGATTTCAACAAGTCTTCCGCTACCTTCCATCAAATCCTCTCGAACTCAAGGACAAATGCATCAAGATGAGTGTTTGAATAAGCTTAATTGGAGAAGAAGGCGTATCTAGAATTTGGAAGCGGTGTAGAAATTTTCCAAAGACAAAGGTGAGGCCAAATCTCAAGGAAGAAGTCTATGAATAATCAAACACAAGGAAAATTCCCTAAAAAGACTCAAGAACAAGTTGAGGTCCAATTTGTGCATCATGACTATACTCATTCAAAATTGAAATTTACAAAGAGTGAAAAGTCTTGTATATAGGACTCATGTCTATAAGAGAATATGCAACAATTTTTGTCAAGTTATCAAAGTTTTGTCCTTACATCCATGTTAGAGTTAATCAAAGTTCTTGTTGTTCAAGTTTAAGAGTGGATTGAGACTGGATATTAAACAAGTAGTTCAAAAGTTTTCCAGATTCTACATGTAATTGAAAAACATCAGTCATACACTCAACAAAAGTTCTCCAAATTTTGTATACAACTAAAGAACATCAAACACACATGCAAGTAAAATATGGAAATATGTGATGAAATAAATTTGTTGTTTCATAATTGAATTTGTTGTTTTTAATTGTTGTATTGGCCTGAATCACATTCTGTTTTCAAGATTTTGATAAGACTTTAATCAATCTTAAGATTCAAGGTATCCTTAATCTTTGACAAGGTAATACTCAGTATAAAAGCTCTTAAAAGCAATTTTGTCCTAAAACTATTTCAAGATTTCATTATATAAAAACTGGTTTTAAAAGATTTCTGAAAAGTGTTTGCTGGTTTTAAAAATTCTGATTTCTGAATCTCTTTATAAGAATTGTTTCATGTAAAACCAGATGAACTAAGTGTTTTAAAGGTTATATTTTTAAATCATAATTAAAAATCTTGTTCACTTGTTTTGATTTTCAAGATCTTGTTTTTTAAAAAGAAATTAAATCTTTGTTAACTCATTGTGTTCAAGGTTTGATATTGACGTCAATATTCCCTCTGTATAAAGATCAGAACTGTTAAGTTAGAAATAAAATTTGTTAATCCTAAAAATAATGTTCCTCTACAAAAAAACTTGTATGTGATGGCGGTTATAATACGACGGTCATTAAAAACCGTCACAATTAGTTGTATAATACGACAGTTTCGTAACTGCCATAATCTTCCTTTGAATTGTGGCATGTAGGACCGTCGTAATTATCCTTTTAAAATAAATACTCTACCATTTCCCTCCGTAACATTTCTCTTTCCACACTTACTCATAATTTTAATTTTTCAAAACTCCCATAATATTTCATTTCCCACACTTACTCAAAATTTTAATTTTTCAAAACCCTATTCTCCTTCCATCCTCCAAAATTTTCTAAAAGCCTTTGAAACCCTATTATTCCGCAAAACTCCACCACCGTTGTGTGATGCTGGTTCCAGACAGTGCAGTGCACCCTTCCAAATGCTCATATCTGAACCTTATTCCCAAGCCAAAACCTCTAAACTGCGTTCCCAAATCAAAGCTCTGAACCTTGTTCCCAAATCCAAAAGCGAAATCCTATAGCTAATTAGGTTCCAAATCCAATGTATAAACCTCGTTGCGAAATCGAAACCCAAATCCCAAAATCGAAATCTGAGAGCGAAGCTTCCCCATTTGAGAGCACAGGGTTTTCGCATCCAACCCTAACTGCGAAAATCGTAGCAGTGAAGTGGCAGAGAATAGTTTCTACATCCATTGGCAAGTGAAACCCTACCGTTTAGAGATAAAATCTTTTGATTGGAATGAAAAGTTTTGAGCTTTTCTTTCTCCATTTCAGTTTTACCATCCAATCCCCTTTTAAACATTATGAAAAAACCACAAAATCATTTATGGTATACTTTGTGATATATGACGTCTTAAATGATCTAGTTCCATTGATAATTTCAGTTGGGCTAGTTCGTTGTGTTCATACCAGGTTTGCAAGCTGTAACTTGTTTCTGCAAGTCAAAAATTACATAACTTGTGTTATTGACATCATATTATCATAGACCTTCTTATTTTTTTCTGTTACTCTAGTTTTTCTAGATTGTTTATGTTGTTAATGGTCTTTGAAGGTCTCTAGGAACATTGATCTGGTCTACAAAGGAGGAAACATTGGCTTAATGGGTTTGGTTTCCCAAGCTGTTCATGATAGTGGTCGGCATGTCATTGGGTATCACTCTCTCTCTCTCTCTCTCTTTTCCTAACACTTTTTTTTGGTAAAGTTTTCTCTTTCTCTGTTTTCTCCCAACGATTTTGGGTGGAATGGGACGTTGTGTTTGTGTTAGTCTCTTTCTCCATTGACTCTATTTGTCATGTTATTGTCTCTTGCAGAGTTATTCCCAAGACACATGCATTAACTATTTCCCTTTTCAGGAATCATTGAAAGTGTTGCTTAATATAAGAGATGCAAAAGAGAAAGAGCTAGAGGCGTTGCTTGTTGAGGAGCAATATTAAGGTTGTTATCATAGATATTTAAAAGTTTCTATTACGGCTTGAAGTATTTATCATTATGCATGTCCAAGCCATCAATACATTGGGGTCTAAGAACATGATGTTAATTTTTTCCCATGTGCTTCATTAGAAATAAGTGAACTTGTGGTTATGTATGCGTATATGCCTTTTGATGTTTACTATTATTATATAGTTAATATAGGTTCAAGCTGGGACTGGGATACAAATTTAGAATTATAAAAGAAGAAAGTTGATGTAATTAATATTGAGAAAAATTATCTAAACTTCAGTCCATCGCATTTTGAAAGAAAAGCATGCTTAATGGTTCTTATCAAATTGAAGTAATGTATATATATATAAAGAAGAAAACTGAAACAAATTTCTGTATGCGTAAAATTTATTGCAGCCACCATCCACTATATCTTTCTTATAATCTATCTTTTTGGGTTGATAAACCCTTTTTGGGTTGATAAACCTATTAGCTAGCAGTTATGTTGATTAATTGAGTTGTGCCTCATTTTTAACTACTACTTTGACACAAAAAGCAAAGTTTTTTATTCATTTATCATTTTCTAACTCGAGCAGTGATACTTTTGAATTTTGTAGATTAGGGTCGCATGGCTTAAATCCTGGTACAGAGAGTTGGTTCTCTGGATGAATTTACTAGGATGACAATTATCATACGGGTAAGTGGTATTACTATTCTTTGAATTTAGTTGCTCATGTAATACTTTATGATTGGGGTTGAAATCTCAAAACTTATAATTCTTATATCAGAAGAAACATTATTAGTTACTTGTGTTGGTTTGTATTTTATTATATTTAAATTTACATAACGTATGTATCCTCAATTTAACATATAAATGAGTTTGTCAAGCTTGCATCCAAATAAAAAAAAAGTTAAGAATTTAAAATTATTCAAAGATATACTAACATTGTTTGTTAATTCAAAAACTATATATTGATCTATTTTTTTCTATAAAATATTAAGATATTTTCTCTTATTTTAGTTTTATTAACCTAGTTTTATTTTATTATCCCAATGATTTAATTTGTCAATTTGATATAAGTTCATACGCATTATAACAATGATTGTTTTGGACTATTTTGGATATTGACAATTAACTTTAAACATATTTTAACTTATTCTAGGCACCGGATGTTGCTAGTGGTTCTCCATCGCCAAACAAGAATATAAGATCAAGTGGAGGGAGTAAGACAAATTAGGATTGAGATTTTACTTGTAATATGTTTGGAAAGTGAAACAATTTACATTTTGACAATTTAATTTACTTGTTGTTTGGGTTAGTTTCACATTATCAACTTTCTTCTTTCAATGAATGAATGAACTCATCTTTTGATTATTATATTTCTCAATTTTAATTATATTATGAAATTAGTTTATGTTATAACTTAATTATATATATTATGAAACATAATACAAATTAATTAATATTATAAAATCAAATTATAAAATAGAATTAAATAAATTATTATAAATGTTAAAAATAAAATTAAAGTTTAATTATAATATGAAATTAAATAATATTATGAAATCAAATTATAAAATAAAATTAAATAAATTATTATAAATATTAAAAATAAAAATAAATATTTAATATTCGAATTATGACCGTTATAAAGTGTATTATAAATGTCATATTATACTGTATTAAGTGGGGGTTAAAACTGCCACTATTTACGTTAGAATTGGTTTATCCAGTTTTAAAATTACGACATTTATAACTGACGCCAATTGCACGCTTAAAACCGTCACTTTATACAATGCATACTATGGCGTCTGCTACAATGGTTCTCATTTGACCGCCACATTAAACTTTGTGGCGGCAAGAATTCTGGCGGTACGCGATACCGCCACAGACGTATAATGCGGCGGTTAGAAACGCCAGTTTTTGCAAAAATAACCGCCGCATTATATACGTTTTTTTGTAGTGTTCTCAAATAGCTTTTTGAACAAGAAATTCAATATGTTTTTCTTTAAATTAATCTATTCTTTTTCTGTCAGGATTTCTTAAAGAGTGTTTTTGCGAAAATTTTCCTAAGTACAATTCACCCCCCCTCTTGGACTTAGACTCCCATAATCTCAACACCTTGGACCTGAAGACACACTCACCGAACTAAACGTGATATTAATCCACTAATTGAAGAAGTTTAAACAAATACAACTCAAAGAAAATACAATGAAAATTAGGTTAACAATTTTTATGAACTAAAATTTAAATTCCTATTCTATGCACTCCAAATTGTTGCTCCTATTGCCTTTTTTTTTGTGAACTTTAGGTTGCTCTCCCTTGCTTCACCTCCTTAGGATATTCAACTTAATGGTGTCCAGTTTTACCTCTTTTAGTGATGTAGCTTGCACCAAAAATTTCAGCTCCACAACTCACCCAAGAGATTGGCCACTTCCACAAATAGAGGTCAAACAATTCATAGCAACAAAAGCTCAATTTAAATTTAAGAACTACTTCAAGAAGATTTTATGATAGGCATGACTACAAATGAGTAGACAAGAAATTGAAAAGCAAAAAATTAAGATTCCCGAAGAAAAGCTAACACATAAATGGAATCCTAAAGAAAGGGTATAAAATAGATGAATAAAACTGAAATGCACTACAAAATTATTATTTTTTTTAAGAAAAATTTCACAACTTACCAAATTTATGCTAAACAGAATATTTGAATTCAAACTTTGAAATTTTAACCACTGAAACTTCAATGTATAAGCTCAATATTGGCGTTGGAAATTCACATAAACAATTCACCAATTAATTGCAATAATCTTTTTCAAATTTGTTCTTCTCTTCAAATTTTTGAGCCATTTTTTTTATACTCTGTCCATTTTTCATTTGTCATTTTTTTTCTATTTTGAATTTTGATGCAATTCTTTTTTTCAATTTTTCTCAACACCTCAAAGTACTCAATTTTAGAGTTTCATGATTTTTTACCAACAATTCAAATTATGATAAACTTTTTCAGCCAGCACAACATTCTAAAAAATAGAGTAGCCTATTTGAATTTCAAAAACAAAATTGAAAACTCAAGACACGATAGAATTTAGTGAAATTGGAACTTGTATAAAACTAACAAAGTATAGAAGTCAAGTATGTAAAAATTAAAAATGCACCAAAGCTCAAAATCAAATTAGAATTAAGACTCAAAATAAAGCAAACAACCAAAATCAATTAGAAAAGGCACCACACAGATTTAATGACAATTTAGGAAGAACATAACTAGATATTACTTGAACTTGATTTCAAAATGAAAATGACTGACTTGTAACGAATGAAAACTCAATAAAACTCAAACAAAAGTAAAAGCAACACAGTATACTTAAATAGAATTCCAACAAAAATTAAAATGGATGGTTCAAAAACACAAATCAATTGAATTGATTAGAATTAGCACAACATCATTAAATGATTAGTAAAATGGAATTGAAATAACAAGACACTCGAGAACATCAATGAACAACATGGAATTAAGAGAAGGGAATTAAGAGAAGAAGATACTTAGCTCTTGAAAAACCTAAGCTCTAGATACCAAATGATAGCATCTCCTTCATCCGAATGGGTTTTTCTTGAAATTGGGTGGGAGTTGGCGGAAGCTTAATGGAAGTAGTGAGTCAAGTAGAGATCAATTGGAGCCATGGATTCCTTGTAGTTTTCATGAGGAGTGTGGAGAGTGATTGGTTCGGCCATATCACTTGGAAGAGGTGGAAGAAGAGGCCAAAGGTGTATATCTTAGAGAGAGGCTAAACAAGAGAGTGTTTAAGCTTGCAATTTGAAAGTATAACACTCATATATTTGATCTACTAAAACATGAGTCAAGCACCCCAATTTATAGGTTAGAGGGTCGACCAAGTTACAAACAAAACAGTAGGAAAATTCAAATGCAAAAGGTTTGAATTAGGTGCCTAAATCAAGTCACAAGGAAAACATGATCAAGGTGTGCTCCATGTGACCTAATTAGGTCTAATGACGAGTCTAGTGTTTAATGTGGGTTGTAATTAAGCCTAATTATACCCTAGGTAGGGTTTAGAAACCTAACTCTAACCTTAATTTACTTAAAGCAAAAATCATATTATACTTTTAAGCAAGAAAATTCAAATCCTACTCTAGAATTTATACTAGGTTATGACACTTTTGAACATGTATAAGAGAGTGTCTTTACCATTAGTAACAAAGTCTCAATCTTCTTATATTCTCCTTGTCATAACTCTAGTGGTTGGTCCCGAGCTGAGACCTCTATCATCATCTCTTCACATAAGTTGTCATTTTCAAAGTGACGTCACTAAGATTTGAATTTCTTTACTCGCAAACGGGGAGACAAATAATGTTAGTCATAGTGTGGGTACCCACCATCCATAAGATTACATAAATGCCTTAATATTGAGGTAATTAAATTAATATTTTTAGTTAGAAATTTAAGTTCATAATTTATTTAATGAACTTATTTTTGTTTTTAATGTTTCTTAAAATTAAAGGTTGTCACAACACTACAAGAAAATCATTAAATAGAAATCAATATTATATAAAAAAATAATTAGTCATTGTACTCATTAAATTATATATTATTTTAATCATTTTTTTACTTTAAAATAGTATATAATTTAATCAATATACTAACTAATTATTTGTTGTATCTAAGATTGATTTCTATTTAATGATTTTCTTGTAATGCAATCAAAGGTTGAAAAAATAACTCTTAAAGAATAAAATATTAATTATAATTTTAAAGAAATTAATTATGTTTTAAAAACTATATTTTATTTAAATTTATAGTATTGCACTTGCGTTTTGAATATTAATTTGTATTAAAATTTAAGGTTTGTACTTATGTTTTATTCTTTTATTAAAATGAAAAAAAAATATTTATAAATATGTAATTGTCATAGAGAGTAACATCGTCCATAACATATTATTTATGTATTGTTTTAAAAAATTATCTTCCACAGTCACTTTCACATTTTTCTTCGAATACTTTTGTGGATTAAAATAGTTTCATAAAAAAATTAGTTTTAAGCAAAACAAATCAAGAATAAAAATAAGAGTATTTTTATATTGATTTCTCTTTACATTAATATTACGTCTAGTTTTTCTTTCTCAAACTTGTCAAGTTCAACTATAATTTGAACCAACTACAAATATTGTTGCACCAAACCATTTATAACTTAGTGGAATTAGGATCTCACTTTTCAAATAATAACTTAGTATTCTTTCATACAAGTCTTTTAAGCTTAAACCTAAATGCACAATTAAGATGAAAACTTGTTATTCATAATGTTCTCTCAATTGCATTTTAAAAAATAAGATTTATATATCACAAAAATTATAAAAAGATAAGGTTGAAGTGTTTTACGGGTGATGATATTTTAACACCCTGCTCCACCTTACACCCATAATAAAATATTAACATTTGTAATAAAAAATTAAAAAAAAAGAAAAAATCTTCTTCATGAAAATATAAGCAAAATGCAAAATGTTAAAATAATTTTCAAAATTAAAAAAAATATATAAATGATTAAAATATTAATATTTATTGGGGTGTAAGATGGAGCAATAGATGTTAAAAAAACATTTTTGTTCTTACAATTTTACATGCATGTGGGAATTTTTACAATTTTTTGTTGTAGGTATGTTATGCCCATAGAGAGTCTTTGTAATATCATTTAACTAACATGATACACTTTACTTTCACTTTGATACTTGATTATTTGTTTTGTAAAACAAGATTGTTTTCGGGTAAGATCCATATAAAGCTATCATATTTATCATAAAAGCCAATAAAAAGCCTAGACCAAATATTTAGCATTACAAAATACAAAATACAACTTAAGCATAACAAAATATATACAAAAAGAAAAGAGAGTCTAGATATTCTTTAATATCTTCTTGATGTTGTTCATGCACATGTGGTTATATATACATAGTACAATCATAATATATCACCACTCAAACAATATATATAA
This sequence comes from Phaseolus vulgaris, assembly GCF_051622355.1. NCBI lineage: Eukaryota > Viridiplantae > Streptophyta > Magnoliopsida > Fabales > Fabaceae > Phaseolus > Phaseolus vulgaris. The sequence continues at coordinate 44,277,982 of NC_143508.1, read as the reverse complement.
GGATAAACTATTGAAATAAGACTTCAACATGATAAAAATGTATAAAAAGGAAACATTTTAATTAATAATCCAAAAAAAAAATCAATCCCATCAAACACTAACATACAAAAACCATATAGATTATGGATCTATACATCAAAGGATATTCAACAAATGAAATATCAACTCACGCCTTCCGGAAGATTCATTAAGTATGAGACTAACATCTTATCCAAATCAAGACTTGGATTAACAGGTGAACTTAAGAGTAATGGATTAGCGTAAGTTCATTACAACCTAAGTCACACATTTACATATGTCACGGTGAGCAAGAACTCCCCATTCAACTTCTCACCGTTTGATATTTTAGTTTATGTGTCTTAAACTATCAGTAAACAAGAGAATATTTGTTATAAAAATAAGTGTGTTTACTTCATAAACAACTCAAACAAAAGTTTACATATCATCCTATATTTGTAACCCCAAATTCATAAAATTCTTATTATTCTCAACAACCATTTTCATAGAACATAACTCATTTAAACAAAAATCAATTAAATATACAAGTTAATATCTTATTTATATTTATAATTAACATTCACAACAAATCCAAAGACAAAAAGAAAATATTTTATTTAGCTTGAGTAAAATCTAGCTGAGAGTTGAAGTTGAGTTGTAGCTCTATTTTTGTTTGAACGAAAAATCTTTTGCTTGAACAAAAAATCTTTCACTTAAGCGAAAATAGGATCAAAAGCAAAATTTGAGTTGCAACTATATTTTTTTTTTGTTGGAGAGAGGCAAAAATAGGACTAAGAGTAAATGTTGAATTGTGTTCTATTTTCACTTGAATGAAAAAATTCGCTTGAATGAAAATATTAGAAAATCAACTTCATACAACAAAACCACATATGTTTTTAGAAGTTTTACTCAACCATTTTAATAAATATAACTTTCAAACAAATTCAAAATATCTATACAACCATATTTTTTTTCTCAAATATCATCACTTGTTAATTTTCAATTCTAACTTTGTTCAATCAAACTCAATATATATTCATTCATATTACACTCATAACCTAATATACTAAAAAAATTATAAAAAAAATTAACTTTACTCACCTAAATCATATTCAACACTCTAGAAACTTTTTACTTTAACATACATAATCTAATTATTATATTAAAATCTCAGAGTTCAAAGTATACTAACATTTTTAACAAAATGTTGTAATATCTCATCCAAAATTACAATCAAAGATAGACCCTTCCTATGACCCAGATGAAAAACTTAATCTATTTTCAATATTTGAGTAGGTGTTTGTATTTTCAACTTTATCTTTAAACTTTCTCGAGAGGATTTATAAGTCAACACCTTTAATTTTAACTTGGAAGACCATAATTAAGAGACATATTATTGCCTATGAAAAAATAGACACATATGAAAAGTATATGAAGTTTGACTATAAGAAAAGTGATCATTGATTGTGATCATAGCTACACGATATGCATATGGTGATTGGTGGAATGCACGATTAACAAAAACGAGAAGCAGCCACTGTTCATGACGATGCAAAGTTTGTCTAGAAAAGGACCACTAATGTAACATTATTAATCCCGTAATTAGCTTCAATCACCAAATCTAGGAAAAATTAGCATCATAGTCGTAATCATACACCCATCTTAAAGTGATAAAGTGATGATCACACACCCACCACCACACCAAAAAATTCAATTGTGTTCTTAATTTGTTACACACACAGTACGTGAATAATCATTTAGATCACTTCTGGGTTTCTTTTCTATCATATACTTGTTTAGTAGAGGAAGAAAGGAAGAATTAAAAAAAAAAAGGAAATCAATTAAACAAAGTTTAATACAGAAATTAATTAAAGAGAAATGAAGAAAACATAAGAATATTTTTTTTTAGATTTTTTAATTGAGAATATTATTTTAGATAATTAATTTATTATATTATTGCTAGTAATAATTTTATTTGTTATTATTATTATTTTATTTTTTTATTCTAATAAAAATTTAAGTTTTTCTAAACAATTACCCTAAAAAATCATTAAATAGAAATTAATTTTTAAAAAAATTATATTTTATATTTATTAAATTATATACTATTTTAGAAATTAAAAATATTCATATTTAAAATAAATTTTATTATTAAAAAAATTATAAATTAATTTATAAATTATATCTAATTAGCTACTAATATTTTAGTTCAATTTTAAATTTTAAAATAATTAATATAGTACCTAATTTTGTTAATATATTACTTAATTAAAATTAATTTTTATTTAGTGAATTTTTATAGTGTTTTTAGTGATATATATATATATATATATGATTTTTTTTTAACTGTTTTCAAATTTTTTTCTATTTTATACTTATATTAATATTTAATTTTGTTATTATATTATGGACATTGCATTATTTTCTAGTTTTGGATGTATAACAATTTTTTTAATTTATTTTTCTGAAATATATTTCTATTTCTTTAATTTTGAGAGATGGTTGCTGCTTTTCAATTTAAATCTCTTCTTTCTCAAATCTCTTGAAACTCAATAACATAACTTTCATATTCTTTCTGTATCTTTCATACATATAGATACACATAAATCTATATTTCATTTAAATAAATATAAATATACATGTAATAATAGAAAAATAAAAAAAAAATGAAAATTATGGTTGTATTTCATTGTATTATGATTCAATTAACTACTTTTATGCATATTTTATTTTCTTAAAAGAAAATTTAGGTCTAATAATTGTTTTTAAACCTTTTCTTTGAACTTCTTTTATACGAATTTTTGTTTCTCGCTTCTATTCTCTTTCTTTCCCTCTCTCTTATTTTTCCGTAATTAAAAAACTAATAATGTTATGTAATTTGTAAATGTTTTTCGACAATTTTAATTTAATATATTTTTATATAAATTAAAAAAAGAGTATATACTTATTAAAACAACACTGTTATGTCCTTTTTTTGTTGTACTAAAACAATTGGGAAAATAAAGAAGAGAATATCTGAGCCACTGAAATGGAGAGAGAAACATGTGGTGAGATGCCTTCAATGATTGAACATGAAAGACATGAGTTTTCTGACAAGTTTATGAATTGTCTCGGAATGGGATAATTCTATTCCTTAGCCCTTCTTTTCTTTTGTGGGATGTTTGGAACAATGGACTCTGGTGTTCAGGTGCACCCACGTGCTTCTCCACGTGCTCATTCATTGATTTTAGTTTCAAAATTACTTCATTATTTGTTTCGTTTTCCATTTATTCGAAGAAAAGCAAATATTTGGATTTATCTAAAAACTCATTATTTGAAGTGGTTTACTATTCACTATATTTAAAATATAGTATGTTGAAGATATTTAATATTAAGATTATATTCTTCTCTAAATACATACATTTCTTTGTAAATTATTATTTACATAATATTTTTTCTCAATAAATTATTTATTTGATTTAAAATAAACTCTTAGCTTAATGATGGAAGTAAGGAAGGGGAGAAAAAACATTAAGAGAAAGAGATAAAAAAAAATGAGGGGAAATTAGATTTACTCGGATTAGAAGAAATGAAGAAAATAAAGTATTTTTTTATCATGGTATCATTTTATTTATTATTTTATTTATTTAATATTTGAAAAAAATAGCATAATTAATTATATTTGAGACACAATCAATTATGTTCATTGAATAGTTATTTTGAATATGGAAAAATGTAAACTAAAAAAGATAAGATAATGTGGTCATGTAATCAATCATGTGACTCACATACATCTCACTTTACCTTGTTTATGTCTTTCTTCCTCATCTTTATTTTGTAGCATTTCATGAAATGAAAGGTCTTCGTCCAATGAATATGGGAAAACATATCAACACAAGTTCTTCATCCTTTTGTGTATGTTTAGTATATAAGCTTATACAAATCATTTTAATAATAATGTTAATTATAGTATTGGAAAATAATATATTAAAATTATGAAATGTTACATTAGTCTCTTTCAAATCCTCAGAAAAATCAATGACGGTAACATCCTCAATTACCTTATCCAATTTCTATGTCATGACGTTTAATATATAAATACAGTTTACATGAACATACTATTATATCATAAGATCTTATCCCTTTATATACACGGATTTTCAAATATTTATATCATCAAACAAAACATCTAAAAAACTAAAAGAAAAATCCATCATCTTCACTCTGATGTCTCAGAACCTGCAACATTCTTTACACACATTCTTTACTCACATGTAACACACGATCATCACATATTTTTTTTAAAATAACAACACCAACAATAAAGTAGGGTAAGCTAACAACGATTGTTTAAACCTTTAATAAAAAAATTTAGATTTGAATCATCCAGTCACAATCACATGTATCATCACTCTTCATTCATTCCAAATGTATTAAACACGTAAATATTTCACGTTTCACGTCACTCATGCCAGAAATTCACTAACATATTTCAATAGAACTCTCGTTAGAAGCTCACTGACATCCACATACAGACACTTGACTCTACTTTCGAAAGACCCGTGTATTCAAATTAACACGCAGAGACATGCACCTGTCATACTACCCGTTGTGAATCCACACAACCATGCACATAATTGTCACAATATCAAATTACCTCATATGATAGAGTAAATCCATATGATATGCTCTGATAAGTTCTTTCAAACCTCATACTCAATTATATGAACCTCAATCGACTTTCACTCCCTAATACTCTTCATCTATGTGATTCCAAGATACCAATAGAGTCAGGATTGTCTCTTTCACAGAGTACTCTCAAATCAAATACGTTTTCATAACAATCTCAACACACGATATTTTTTTTTTGAAAATACTATGTCTCGATCACATTTCACATAATTCACATTTCATTTCATTCATCAAATTATCATTCCAACATACAAAAAATTATACTTTTAACACAATTAGAAAATACCAACAATAGTCATAGAACATTAAATTTTATAAATCAATTGAATAAATTGGTTTAAACACTTAAGCTTCGTAATTTTAAGCAAATATAGATCTTTAAAAAATATAATCACTTCTAATTTACAAATTGATAATGTTTTAAAAGATTTAATTGAATTTTATGACTTGTAGAAGAGAAATAAAGGTAGTTAAGAAAAAAATAAGAAATGATGTCAAAATGGCTTGAGCCAATTGAAATTAAATTGAGTCCATGAAAGTTGGTTAAGCGCATGGAAATTTGGATGAGAGAATTTGAAGCAAAAACACTGAAAAAACTACATTTCAAATTCGTTGAGCGCATGGAATTTGTCTAAGCAAATATATGTCAAAGAACACCTAAACAGTGCATCTCAAATCTGTTGAGCTCATGGAATTTGATTGAGCAAATTTAAGGCAAAGAGCACTCCAAAATTGTATCTCAAATTTGTTGAGCACATGGGAAAACATTGAGAGAATTTAGGGCAGAGAGCACCTCAAAATCTCAACTCCAATTCGTTGAGGAGGGAGATTCGCTTAGCAAACTTGGAGATTTAGATATTCCCTAACTCTGTTTGAAAAAATTGCATTAAGCGTAGGGAAAAGTGTTAAGCGGATTTAATAAGGTTTTCAAACTAAAACCTCAAGTTGTATTTAAAATTAGTTCAACTAATAGCTTTCTTTACCTAAAAATCTTATCTCCAAAGAGATTTCCAAAGCCAATAATAGGATTACTTGAAAATCTAGGGACTCTGTTTGAAAATCTAATCGGTTAGAAATGATCTTTGCTTTGCTTATACATATATTTATACTAGGTTGAGGTGGTTTACAAGTGAAATGAACAATATATATATATATATATATATATATATATATAGAGAGAGAGAGAGAGAGAGAGAGATTCACGTAAAAGTTGTCAATCTTATTACATTTATGTACTTCCATTAGACGGTTTACAATGAAAATGCATATAGGCTAGATCTATCATGATGTTAATTCTACTTTTAATTTGTGTTATTTAAATCCTTTTGAGTTACACTAATGATGAAGAAGAACCTTCATACTTAAGGACAAATCATTTTTAAGAGGGATGAGATGATGACAATTGTTCTAGTATGTCCAATAGTCTCAGATCGCTTAGGAATCGAGGTCAATAGCACTTTAAATTCACTTTCCTCCCTTAATCCTCTGAGACATCTTTTAAGGACAAAACCGTGATGGAGCTCCGATCTCCAAAGTGAACCTTAATAATGTTATCTCACTGGACTTAAGGTAATGCACACGTTTTGTGAAGTGTTACAAATAATATATAATTATTAATATTTTGATCATATTACAATAAAATAATAATTCTTTAGTAATTTCAATTATATAATAATTTTCATATATATAATTTATTCACATTAAGGAAAATATTTCATCAAAATTAGTTTTTTACATCATTAAATATTAAATTCTTAGTTTTTATATGATTTAATTTCTATTATGTATCATAACATTTTTCTTCTGAAAATAAAAGAAAAAAATATAACCACAACTATTTTAAAATTATAAATTTCTACTTTTTTTTAACTTTTAATATTTATTAATTACAAATTAAATTCAGACACATCACGGGAAAAAAGTTATACTGCATGATTTTAAAAATGATGGGACTAAATTAACTTTTAATATTTATTAATTACAAATTAAATTCAGACACATTACGGGAAAAAATTATATTGCATGATTTTAAAAATGATGGGACTAAATTAAATATTTTAAAAATGATTAGAACTTTAAAAATAAAAAGAGGGATAAAAAGTAATTTAATCAATGTCGTAATACTGAAAATGAATATAATATCATGAAACTTTTATTTAACGTTTTTTTTTTTAATACTTAGAAAATAAAACAGGCAAGAAAGTATTGTCCATTATCAGACAATAAAATAACTTAAATTTTCTTATGACTTCACATTATTAATGGTTCATACTGTTCCCATAAGTTCCTATGCTATCTAATAACTAGTTATTTAATTAATTATACACTAAAACTGGAAGTTTTAAATTTAATTAATAAATTAAAAGTTTGTCAACTTTTGTTTAAAAAAATATGCATTTACTTGACTATGTTTTCGCTCCACTCTATTTTCCCATTTCGCTAATAGTTTAAAAATAATGGAAAAACATGAAAAAAAATATTTAATTTTATGTGAATATATGTGTGTGTGTATTAAATAATGAGAGCAATGAAGGCATTTTAACCTTCTAATTCATCCTTTTATAATCTACTAAAAGGACATTATCCTTCCCAAGGCCAAAATGCTAACAATTGATGTAAATATTATTGGTTATGTTTGTTTGTGATAAAATAGTTATTTACTTTTAAGTGATTCTTATATAAATAAAGAATTAATATTTTTTTTCATGCTGTTTTAAAAAAAATAAAAAATTCACAACATCTATTTTATTATGAGAAGTAACTTCATGTTGCTCTTACCTTCTTAGAAAATGCAATTTTTTTCATTTTGATTCTTTTAAAATAAGTTCATCCGAAGATGTTAAAAATCATAATAAGCTATTATTTAATTAAAAAAACACTTTTTCAAAAAATTTAACCCAAAAGACCATTTTTTAATTAAAAAACAACTTATTATCTCATTTAGACAATACAAAATATCCATTTTATCATTTTTTAATAAAAAAAATACTCTTTATTTAAAAAGAAAAAATGTATACAAATTTTATCATCTTTATTTAAAAAAAAATACTTTTTTTAGAAGAAAAACTTCATACAAATTAATAAGAAAAAGAGACTTATACCTAATATGTATCAAAATATATGAAAAACATAGTATTCTGTAATATTGCCAAATTTTTATAATAATTAGGCATGATAAACACACTTGAATCTGAATTATCGACTCAAACTTGTCTAATTTTGATGGGAACTACTTGTTTTGATCAAATGTTTATATCAAGTTGGTTTGAGGATGAGTTATTAAAACAAGTCCAAACTTGAGTTAACATTGCCCATCATAGGTTGATATTGTATTGGGCTGAAAAACTAATTTATTATTGATCTTGGGAAATTACTTCCTGCACTGATCAAATTTGAACCTATGTATGTGAAATGACAAAACTACTTTTGGAACATGTTTCTGTTTTTGAATTTCCATTACACTTAGGCTTCGTTTGGATCCAGGGGTGCCACTGTTGGCGACGATGGAAGTCACAAGAGCACCCCGTTTGGATTCATGCATGCTTGCGGGTGAGTGTGGAAGGAAAGATCAATTTGAGTGAAATGTTTATCTGCGCAAAGATGAAGAGAAAGTTGCACTGTAGAGTGGGAGTGCCAAGTCATCCCAAGCAAGTTACAACGTTACCCTTGCTTTTGCTGGAATCAAGAGAAACAGTGCCCCCTGCGCCCTCTGCATGCATGCCACATGAAGCCATGAGATTCCTGACTTGGCTCAGGAATCGTTTGACTCTGTGTGAATCTGTAAAAGGAGAGTGAATGCAATGGGTGAGGTAGGTGGACGTGAATAACATGAATTGAAGAAAAATAACATGAATTAATTTACAAAAGTATACAATCCTTCCTTAAATCAATTTTGGTTTGGATTGTAGCATCCTCTAATTACTACATTTGTGATAACTTTTACAAAAATATAACAAAACACTTCTAAAATTTTTATGGTTTATTTTTTTTTAAAAAAAAATTAAGATGATCGGCCTAATCTATTAGTAACCTTAAGTGGGCTTGATCATGCCAAATTTTTTAGGTAAAATTTTCTGGGTGTTCTTCCTGCACCCCGTCATTTTTCTTCCTACACCACATCATTTTTTGAAATTTCAAAATTTTCCTTCGTATTTTATTTCAAAACACAGTTTTCATGACGATGTGTGGGTTGTAAGTGGGATCGTGGAGGTTGCTGCAAGAAAGGTTGAGCTCGACAGAGGTACGGTGGAGTTGCTAGTTTGTTGAAAAGGTTTCGTGATTGTTTCTTTCTGCACCTCCATAGGTTCTTCTGTCACCCATATATAAAACGTGAAAATACATTTTTATCCTTCTTGTACACACGCATAGAGTAGTTTTCAGATTATATAATCCGGACACGCATTTGAAAAAAGATTTCCAGATTATGTAATCTGGAAGCTAAAAAAGACTTATGGATTACATAATCCGAAAACTAATTATGCATATGAAAAAAGGCTTCCGGATTACATAATCCAAAATCTAATTACGAATTTGAAAAAAACTTTCATATTACGTAATTCGAAATATTATAGAGGGGTATTTTTGGAAATTTAAAAATTTATGGAGGTGAGAGAAGAATATATCGAGGTGCAAGAAGAAACAGCCAGGTTTCGTTAGTGGTTTAAGGTAAAAAAATGAGGGCAATTGCTTCCTGCACCCGATCAATTGTGATTGGCACCCGACACATTTTTTAAAATCCAAAAATGCCCTTGTCTTCTTCATTTATGAAAACATTGAATGGTGAGGAAGAAGAAGTTCATGAATGTGTGAAGCTTTGGTTTGAGCTGCAAAAGAGAAGGTTGTGCTTCGTTCATTGTTGCTAAGTTGAGTGTAAGCTTCGTTTGGCAAGTTAAAGGAGGTAAGTAATCCATTTTCGTTCGTCTTTGGTTATTTTCTCGAGCTCAGCTGGTCCCGGATATCGGAATCCGGAATTCAAATTTTCTGCCTACGGATATTAATATCCGGAAGTCAAAATTTTGTATACGGATAATAATATCCGGAACTAGGATTTGCCTACGGATGCTGATACCGTAGTTCATATTTGCCTTACGGATGAAAATATCCGTAGTTCATAATATTGCCTTACGGATGAAAATATCCGGGACTAGTATTTGCCTTACGGATGAAAATATCCGTAGTTCATAATATTGCCTTACGGATATATATATCCGGAAGTTAACTGTTGATATTTTTTTGGTTATGGATTAATTTATCCGGAAGTGAAGTGTTAATTTTTTTCAGCAACCGAATGGATTCAACAGAGTCATACATGGGAGTTTTAGGGGAGATTGATGTGTGGGATGGATTAGATGATGTTGATCTGGAGCAATCAACAAGTTATAACGCATTAGATAATGAACACAGGGCACATGAATGTAGTGAGGCATTTTCTACAAATGAGGTATGGTCAATGTTGGGTTGTGAATGTTTTTTATATGAATTATTTTTAAATTTGGCATGATGATCAAGATGTTCTTTTAAATTTTTAAGAATGTTATTGTAGGTATTTCGTGATCGAGATGAGCTGTTAGATTGGGCGAGAAGTGTTGGCTATAGTTATGGGTTTGTCATTGTTATATTAAGGTCAGATACATGGACGGGCCAACGAGGAAGGATGACCTATGTATTGTTAGGTTGTGAGAGAGGAGGTAAATACAGACGGTATAAAAAAGAAGTAGATGTCAGTCAAACTGGAAGTAGGAAGTGTGAGTGTCCTTTCAGATTGCGAGGCAAACCAGTCAAAGGTGGTCAAGGGTGGAAGGTTGAATTAATTTGTGGTTCTCACAATCATGACTTGGCAGAGACAATGGTGGGTCATCCCTATGCTGGAAGGTTAGGTATAGAGGAAAAGGTTATGGTTGAGGATATGAGTAAAACTGCGGTGAAGCCAAGAAATATTTTACTAACCATGAAAGAGAGAAATGAGAAGAATGTGACAACGATTAAGCAGGTTTATAATGCAATCACTGTTCACCGAAGATCACAACGAGGTCACAGAACAGAAATGCAACAACTGATGTTGTTACTAGAGCGAGACAGGTACGTGCATTGGTGTAGGTGCGATGAGGTCTCTAATATTGTGCAAGATATATTTTGGACACACCCAGATTCAGTAAAATTGGTGAACTCATTTAACATTGTCATATTAATGGATAGTACGTACAAGACGAACAAGTATAGGATGTCGTTACTTGAGGTTGTTGGGATTACGTCTACAGGTTTGACTTTCTCCGTTGCATTTTGTTTACTAGCAGCAGAAAAGGAAAATAATTTTTTTTGGGCCCTTGACAGACTTAAAGGGTTGTTTTTAAGAGTTGATTCATGCCCTAGGGTGGTGGTATGTGATAGAGATGTTGCCTTAATGAATGCAATTAGAATGGTGTTTCCTGAAGCTTATAATTTGCTATGTCGGTTTCACATTGATAAAAATGTGAAAGCAAAATGTAAAATGTTGGTGCATCCAAGAGAGGCATGGGATCAAGTAATGGAAGTGTGGGGATCTGTTGTGGATTGTGATATTGTTGAGGCCTTTGAAGATCGTGTCAATGCTCTTCGAGTTGTCTGTTCTCCATGGCCTATATTTGTTGATTATGTGATGGATACATGGTTACGTCCACATAAAGAAAAATTTGTCAAGGCATGGATAGATAAGGTGATGCACTTAGGAAACACAACAAGTAACATAGTTGAGTCGGCACACTGGAGCCTAAAGAGAGTTCTTCAGAATTCGATGGGGGATTTATGTTTCTGCTGGGATTCCATCAATAAGATGATTATTTTACAACATAATGCAATCAAAGATTCATTCCAAAAGAGTTTGCATGTGGTTGGACATCGGTTCAAGGTTACAGCTTACAAAAAATTGTTAGGTTTTGTGTCTAAATATGCTTTGAACCTTATTTCAGAAGAACTTGATAGGGTTAAATCAGTGGGGTTTGATAAAAGTAGGTGTGGATGTAGTCTTACATGTACTCATGGTCTTCCTTGTGCGTGTCAATTGGCTTCATTTGGTGTTGGTAGCATACCACTTAAATCAGTACATGTGATGTGGACTCGTTTAAGTTTTGAAGACATTGCTACTGAACAATCTTCATCTGAGTTGTCAATTGATAAAGAGTTTGAGGTCATCGCGAAGCGGTTTAAAGAGTTGGATGTTGCAGGTAAGGTTAACATCAAGAGTAAATTGCAGGATATTGCCTTTCCAGAGAAAACATCTATTTACGCACCAGATCATAAGGTGAAAACAAAAGGTGCTGTAAAGATGTCTCGTCCTACCAAATTCATGAGATCAACTAAGCGAATCCCTTCTTATTTTGAACATGTGGATTTCTTACACTCACAACATGATAGTTGTGCAAGCAAAAAATCTAATGAAGAAAGCTTACCAGAAATTGTACCAGCAAAATGTATTCCTTTCCTTGATCAGTTCCCTGTAGGGTATCATCCATATATTGTTGATGTTGTTGACGTTAGGGCTGATGGCCATTGTGGCTACCGTGCTGTTGCTGCCCAATTGGGAATGGGAGAGGAGTCATGGGTTGTTGTTCGAATGAATTTGTTAAAAGAACTAAGTGAATGGAGACAAGAATATGTTCAACTCTTTGGTGGTGATGATAGATATGAATACTTGAAGAACTCACTTCTAGTGGAACACATGTCTATGGTACCAACCACTAAAACCATTTCATTTTTACATTGCATTTCTTTATTTAACTTTGTTTGTCAATTGTACTTGCAGGCAGGAACAGATAAGTGGATGACAATTCCAGACATGGGATATGTTATTGCAAATCGGTATAATGTCATTCTTGTTTCTTTGTCCATGTTACAATCATTGAGTATTTTTCCTTTAAGAACCCAAGCACCAAGTAACTTCCGTCAACACCGAATCATTGCAATTGGACATGTCCACGGAAATCATTTTGTCCAGGTATAAACTAAACCAATCAAGATTGATGTGCTAAATCAAGATTTGTGTACCTTATATTTATTACCTTTATAGGTCAAGCTCAAAGATGGTTGTCCAATTCCACCTACGGATATATTGTGGGCATCACATCGTTATCCGGCGGCCCAAACTTGGTCAACATACTACACTAGCCGGATACAAGTTTATACCCAACTAATGTCCATTAGACGATATTTGTAATTATAACATTTGTAATAGCATAATTTAGATTTATGGATGTTTAGTACATTTGCAGTTGTCCTACAATATTCACTGAAGTCACTGTTATGCCTACGGATAAAAAAATCCGGAAGTCACTGTTATGCCTACGGATAAAAAAATCCGGAAGTCACAGTTATGCCTACGGATAAAAAAATCCGGAAGTCACAATTATGCCTACGGATAAAAATATCCGTAAGTCACTATTATGCCTACGGATAAAAATATCCGTAAGTCATACTTTTGCCTACGGATAAATATATGCGTAAGCCAGTGATTTCTGTACTAATGATCATATTGAAACATATAAGGATCATATTGAAACATATAAAATAAAAGTAACGTGAAGCAAGAACCGATAAGGATCATATTGAAACATATAATTAAGGTTCAGATACATTGTCATGGATCATATTGAAACATATAATTAAGGTTCAGATACATTGTCATGGATCAAAATATTACATAAAAAGAAATCGTAATACATCTGACATATTGAGAAATCCTAATCAATCATTCCTACGTGCATGTCTCCTGACATAAACAGCTCTTTCATCAGTCGCTCCTCGTGCTAACGTAATGGCTGCTTGTATGCCTTCCCAAACAGGGCTGCCCTCCACGACATCGCCATGATCAAGTAATGGCTGCAATGTCTCTGTAATTCTACGACAAATACCCTACAAGCATGAATGACATACTATTAGAAAAAAACAATAGAAATTAATATCTTAACAAGGTTAGAAGCATACCAGAGCAGGATGTGACTCCTCATGATGACTTGGCACTGCTTCGTGATGACGTGCATCTGAGGGTACCGGTACAGGACGGTCATCCTCATCTGTATTAATCACATATGGATGTGATACAAATCTAAACCAACCCATGTACTCTTGAACGCAAGCGTCAGGATGACGTGCTATGGCATAGTCATGTATGACATAATCATTGAAATGTAACCATCGACGGTCCATTTCATTTGTATCCAGATGACCATGTCCAATTACAGATGGGTTGCGAGGGATGATCTGTGTATAGCCATACTGACGCAGAACACGTTCTGGCATGTGCAGCTGTGTCCAATTTCCAAGCCTCAAATAACCACAGAATAAGGAAATCCACTCGAATGGACGTTCTTCCCTGTGCTCGTTGTATAGACAAAACCGAATGGAAGCTGGTGTCAATGTATCCAACTGTGATCGTACAACAACAATTGAAGTACCTTTTCCAGCATCATACAGCCTGCACCGAGGTTGATCTTCAGAATACAATGCTTGCATACGTCTCATCCCTATAGACGGGAAATGCTCATAAATCCACCCCTGCAACAATGTTGCATAACCAGCTAGTTGCTTTGTATTTGCATAACTACAATCTCCTAGCTGTTCATACATGTGAGTTAGGGCAGCTGCTGCCCAAGAATATCCCCCGGTAAGCCTCAAATCAACAAAAAATCCAAGATAAAACACACTTACTGATGTAGCACTCTTGTCCGCAAAAATAGTGCAACCGACAAGGTGAAGTAAGTATGCTCTGGCAGCCACAGTCCACTGCCTCCTTGAGCATGCATCTTGATACACTTCTTTTAACCAGCTAAGGCGCACATGAGCTCCCCGACAATGTCTTGTTTCTTCAGATGCAAGTGCATGGTCAACACGGAGGGCTTCTACCAATAAATCAGTCGCCGAATCAGAATCTAAGGTTTCCTGTGTGTAAAACTGACCGACAATGGGTAAATGTAACAAATTTGACACATCATCAAGAGTGATGGTCATCTCCCCAACCGGTAAATGAAAACTGTTTGTCTCTGCATGCCACCTCTCTACAAAAGCACACAGCAGTCCTCGGTCTAGACTCTCATAACTAGCATGAAGCAGACCACCTAAGCCAGACAATTCTACAGCAGCTTCTATGCGCTCATGAGGTGCTCCTAACTTATTTATCTTCCTCCCATGTGAAACGACCTTCAGCTCACCACGATCCTACAATAATCAACATATATCATCAATAATCAGGAATACATAACAAATACAAAAATTTATTTTTCATTACTTACCAAACCATCCCACAACTGTTTGGCTACGTGATGTTCATAATTAACAAGTAAGGACTTATCCAATGGCCCTCCTGGATAGCCTTCATCATCAACTTCAACTTCTTCTTGTTCAATATAATCTTCAAACTCTTGATTTGGAATTGAAGTACTAGACCCACCCCGTTTTCTTCTAATCGATGCAGTTGGACGCACACGATCCAAATTAGAACTTCCTCCACCTCTAGTCCGCACCATCTTACATTTCATAAAAGTAACATTCAATCCAACATATATAACAAAATTATAACACATATAGTTTAAAACACTTGTGAAAAATTTCACACTAATATGGATATTAATATCCGCAGACCAATAACAACAATCCGGATAAAAATATCCGCAAGTCAAACGTAGCTTACGGATAAAAATATCCGGAACCCACTTTTGAATTACGAACAAAAAAATCCGGAACCAATTCTTGCACTACGGATAAAAATATCCGTAAGCCATTAATGAAGTCCGGATGAAAAAATCCGGATGCCAATATTCTTCTGCGGATAAATTTATTCGGAACCAAATGGTGGTCTACGGATAAAATTATCCGGAAGCAAAGGGTGATCTGCGGATAAAATTATCCGGAATGTACTACTCTACGAAGAAAAATCCATGAACGGTACCTCAACTTCTTTGACGATGAAGCACTCACGACGAAGCAAACCAACTCTGCTCACGGTGGCTCACGGTGGCTCACGGTGTCTCCCTGCAACTTCACGGTGGCTGCTGCTGCTTCACGGTGGCTGCTGCTTCACGGTGAAGAAGAAGAAGAAGAAGAAGAACCCTATTGTTGGGTGCAGGCATTGGGTGCAGATCATAATTTAAGTGTTTTTAATTTCATTAAGGGTAATATGGTCTTTTCACAAATCTGATTGGGTGCCAGTCACAAAGCATTGGGTGCAGGGAGAATGAGCCAAAAATGAGATGTGTTCTCCTGTTTTAAGTTGGATAAGGTGAGTGCTCCGGAATGGAAATTGGTTTTTCATAATGGAGTTTCTGGAAGAGAAAAAACCATCTCAGGGTCATTTTCATCATTTCATGCTTTTTATGGAGGTGAGGAAGAAGAATGATGGGGTGAAGGAAAAAGAATGATGGGTATTGAAAGAAACACCCAAATTTTCTACAACTAAAGGAGTTGGACCATTTTAACAACTCTAGATGATTAAGTAAATATTTGTCTTGAACCATATTGCTCAATAACTTTGTTCTTATATTTTTGCATTATATATATATACTCACATTCATTAAAAATGTAAGTAAAATATTTTAATAAGTAAATAATTTAAATTATAAAATAATTGAATGCCAAACTTAAAATTAGTCATTTAACTAGAAATATAATATAATCCTTAACTTTTTATTTTGTTATAATTTATTATTTTTATGTAATTTTTTAATTAAAATATAATTAATAATTTGATATATGATTGATTATATATATATATATATATTTATATTTATTTATAATTAAACATGTAAAAATGGTGCAAGACGTTATAGTAGGTTTATCTCGATAAAACTCAACGAAAATGAGAATCACTATTAGAATTTTAAACTCGAAACTTCTAACCTTAACCTATTTTCACCTTCCTTCTAATGGAAACAAAGACTAGGTTAAATAAACTTGCCACGCTTGCACTTTTTCCATTAAGAATAGTTATATAATATATCCTTCACTAATTGTATAAACACCATCCCCCATTATCAAATTTGAAGCATTAGGTAAAGGTGTCATATGTTGCCAAAGTACTTTTCCCTAGTGATTACTAACAACAACATAGAGTGATTAATCCATTTTGAAAATAATGGCATAATATTTCTTTTCATGTGAACCAGTTCTAAGATTACAATTCCATATTCTCAAACATTTTCTCATTAATCATTGTAAAAAGAATAAAAAAAATAAGAAGGGATGGTTGAATTTTGTTTTAACAATTTTGCAGTTTTTCGCTGATATCATCTATTTAGATGCTATCACATAAAATATAGATAAAATATTTGAGAAATATTTGTAAAAAGCTAGTTTTCGTCAAACGATGAATACGATGTATCAGCATGTTCATTTATGCTCAGTCTAATTCTAAGTTTGAGTCTTTCTAAGGAGCAATCAAACTTTTCTTACTTGGCCAATTCTTTCTTCTTAGCAAGGAACATTCATGTCTCATGTGTTTATACTTGTTGCATTCGAAGCAAATAATGTCTTATGAAGAGTGGAAATCTAATGATTCCTTGTCCCCTTCTTTTAAGTAATTTCTTAAACCTTTTGGATATGTTAGGGACTTCATCATCTGTTGAATAATCTTACTCTTCTCCATATATGTTTCCCTTGTTTTCCTTTTGCTTGGTGATTGTCTATTTTGACGAGGATTTTGCTTGTAGTTCTTTCTCTACAACAGTCATAACCTCCTTTTGTTCTTTGTTCTATATGTGGACTTTATGAACTCTCTGAATTCCAAGAAGTTAATCCCATGTAAGCTTATTAATTTATCTAACCACAACGACAAATGTTGTCTTGGGTTTCTAGATTTTTTGCATAGTGTCCAACAACTTTAGATTTATCCGAGCTTCGGAGAAGCTTTGTCCAAGAGTTTCTAAACCATTTAGAAGAATCTACATTATTCTAAACATGTCACCAACAAATTCTTTTTTGTCTTCACACCACTACTTTTTTTGGCAAATTCTCCCTCCACCTCTATATCTTCCCTTGCACCTTCATATTAATTGTGAAAAGTTAGTTTTAATTTTGTTTAATAAACCTAAATGAAACATAATCTCATCTTTTTAAATAACCTTAATTGCATCCCCCGCACCCTCATTCCTCCCTTTGAGTTGCAATACTTTCATTATTCTCCAGTCGTAGCGTTTGAGTAGTTCTATCATTTAAACATGTGATAAGGATGACAAGAAGATTTGTTATATTCGACGTTCCTCAGTGTGGAGATTTTTTTTTTTTAGTTTAGTACTCCTTTTTTGCACATGTTGTTTTTTTGTGACTTCCAAAAAAATAAAAAAAAATAAGTGAACAAAAATACAACCAACACTAGTAATAAAACCACAAAACTTACCTAAAGCACGAAAAATAACTAAACTACCAACGTTCACCATCAACCACCACAAACAATCACCACCACTTGAAAATAAAGAAGAAGACACTAGAGTTTCCACCATACCCAGAAGAATATTGTTGAAATTAAAAAAAAAAAATATGGAGGTACAAGAGAATGTATAGAAAGGCATGGAGAATTTGCATTTTTTTAAAATACCAATATTATTTTAGTCATTTCTTTATGCACCTCTATAGTTTCTTATGACACCCTCATATTCTTTAAAAGGCCAAAATTGTTCATTATGAATTCTACAATCTGGAATAAGTTGTAGAATTCATAATACAAAATTTGCACTATGGATTTATAATTCGAAGGAATGTAGAATATAAATTTTGGTTTGTAGTGTAGATTATAGAATTCAAAATACATTGTATTATGAATTTTAGAATCCGAAATACAAATTTTGTATTATGGATTCTACAATTTAGAATACAAATTTTGAATTTCGGATTCTACAATTCGGAACACATTAACTCCATTAATTTGTAGTGCAATCCAGATTACTATTTTTTTTTTTGTATTTTGAATTATACAATCTGGAATACTAAAAAAATTATATTTTAAATTGTGCAAGCCGAAATACAAAAAATGAATTATGAATTGTACAATTTAGAATACAATTTTTTCTGCTTAGATGACATAGGTGAGGGACTACTGGGATACTATATTTCCTTGCCACATGCTGAAATGGCCAGTGTCATCAAATATTTCCACCGCCAATTTCAAATTGGACACCGGGAACCTCGACCATGATGACAAGGAGCTCGACACCCTGGGTGGAATATTTAAGACAACATCCTTCTCTTCTCAATCTTTATTTGTCATTACAGACTCAAAATATAGTGTTCAATATTATGAAAAATTTAGACAACCCAAAGGCAAACCTTCGACTCTTGATACCACTTGTAGGGGAAAATTGGGTAATTTCCCTACTAAAACATCACAACTAGTGAAATGAACCAATTCAAAACACTAACAGAGCTACCCGACAAATAATATTGAATACTATAACAGAAAAAGAAAGTAGCATAATACCAATAAATAAAGCAGAATAATAAAAGAGATAAAGAGAAAAAACACAACTGAAACTTGTTAACGGAGTTCGGTCTGTTTAGTCTAATCTCCGAGCACAACTGAAACAACCCGCTTTTATTAATGTGAGAGAAAATATTACAAATTGGGATATTAGCAATGAAGGAGGAGATGTTAATTTATAATACTCAAACCCCTTCCTAAATAATTCTCATCGATGTGGGACTTGAGATTAAGCTAAAATCAACAGTTGCTGCAATTGAGAAGGAGAATAAGGGTGCTTAATAAAGAAGAGGGTGAAATGGTAATTTCGCTTCTTATATGGAGGTGCAGGAAGAATTGCCCTCACTGGGTGCAGGAAGCAATTTCTAAACCTCACAGACCCAATGGCTTGGCCCATTTGACGCTTCTGGATCTAAAGAAGAAAACCCCCTTGTTTTCTTGAGAAGGAAGTTGAAATCGACGCTTTAAACGAAAAGAGCACCGTCTCCACTCTCGACATCTTCGTTGCACTTTCTACAAAACTAGTACACCACTCGTCGCCGCCGTCGACCACCGCAAGCGCCGTCGAACTCCGCGTCATCCGTTAGGGCTAAGATGAGTCGAGGAAGTGGAGGTGGATACGATCGTCACATCACTATTTTCTCTCCCGAGGGACGTCTCTTCCAAGTTGGTATGTAACTCGAATCTCTTCTTTTACTGTAACCTCTCGCAACATCGACGTTTTGATAAGTCAAATGCGGTTTAGATCTTTCACGCCATGGACCGACCTAATCTCTGCAATTCAGTGCGGAAAAACAATATGTTTTGTTATTTAGATGAAATCTTTGTTGTAATTTGTGATTTAAGTTTAAATTAGTTGTAGTGGAGTAGTGAGCTAGGTTAGTAAGGTGGAAATCAGAAGTGAAGAAATGTTCATGACTCTGAATTGATTGGTTGCGTGCGAACTTACGAATGGAATATTTTGTTCTCTTTTCATAATTTGAGTATGTCTGTTTCAATCCTGTTTTCTTGTGTTTTTTTTTTCAATTTTGGGAATAATGTAATGTTCAGCCCTGTTTTAGCCCTATCAAAGGCTGGCTTAAATCTGTAACTCCCTCTAATTAATGAAATGGCCTGGATTGGCGTGGGTTTATGATTTTTCATTACACTTGTTTCGAAATGAGTTGACTAGTAAGTTAGGCTGTAGTGTTGTGTGGTTGAATTTTTTATCCATCATGAAACAGAGTATGCTTTCAAGGCTGTTAAAGCTGCTGGAATCACCTCAATCGGTGTCCGAGGAAAGGATTCCATCTGTGTTGTTACTCAGAAGAAGGTTCCGGTGAGTACTGAAAGTTGGTTCTTTGATCTTTGCTTTGCTTGTGAGTATTTGTGCTGGATGCTTAAGTTAGGATAACATGCAGGATAAGCTTTTGGACCAGACAAGTGTTACACACCTCTTTCCCATCACAAAGTACCTTGGTTTGTTGGCGACTGGCATGACAGGTATATTTTTCAGACCTATTTAGAACTGAATTTTCCTTACATTATAAATTCTCTCTTGCTTTATTTTGGAATACCTCTTTCCAGCTGATGCTAGGACACTTGTCCAACAAGCAAGAAATGAAGCAGCTGAGTTTCGTTTTACAAATGGATATGAGATGCCTGTAGATGTGTTGGCTAGATGGTAAGCAGTTCAGTTTTTTTTAAAATTATTTTTCCACCATAATATCAAGCTGCATATTTTTCTTTTTCATATCTGCTTTGGAATTATCATTGTTTAGTGAATAATTTCATCTGCACTTCATTTAATGTAACTAGAAATGTAAAACAATAGGCATTAATCCACATTGCTGTAACGTGCTTCTATAATTGGGTTGCGACTGGGAGGTCTATTGCTCCTTCTACCTCGTTGACTAGGTAGATTGCAAGCTTAGGATTCAGTAATCAGCATAATGTACTAATTAATTAGTTTTCTAAGGATTGAATTTATTTGGTGATTGGTGAGATTGTTCATTGATGTCTTTCGTTTTTTCCTAGTTGGTTTGATAAAGAACTTACTGCAAAATTTATAGTAAAGTTATTGGTGATTAATTGTCTCATGCTTTTCCATCTACCTTGTTATCTATCTGTGGTTTTCTGTCATCTTCACCTAGTTTTTCTAACATAGTAAGTAATAAACTAGTCGTGTCCAAATTTTCATCCAGTTTCTGGAAATGGCACTGATTATGATTAAAAATTTGTGATATAAAAGTATTTGGCAAAGGATAGTATACCATTTTTGTAGACACTTTTAGAGCTTGAGATTTCTTTGGCTGCATTAATGTACTTACTAAAGTTCCTTAAAAACAATGCTAACAGCTTTTGCAGCAGTGGCACTGTGGTAGTGTTGTTTGTTGTAGCACTAGCATTACTTCTAAATAACGTGTGTTTTGCTTTCAATTTATAGTTGGATGTAGATGTAGCGTATTATGTCTGGGTAATCTGTTCTGTTTGTTAGGATTCACTTATGTGATCTCTGAAAGGATTATCTAACAGATTTGTAAAGTTTAATATGTCTTCTAGCTCAAACATTCAAAATTGTGATGTTATTTTTGTCATTGTTATGCGTTCCAGTTTTGAAGTAGCTAGTAATTTAATGTGGGTTCTATGAAGAAATCTATGTGACATGGCTGATGCATGCAGAATAAATTTAATTGCAGTAGTAGTTTTGTCTATGCGCATTGTGGAAGGTTTTTGAGATACCCCCGTTTTTGAAGTTAGTAGTCAGGACATACTTTCTATAACTGAAAACACATGTGCTCTTAGGCTGCTGCCTTGTTAGTGTAGTATTCAATTTGATATAGTTTTTGTTATAGGTATTTTTATCAGCTGTTTGTTTACAGCTTTGTTTCTTTTCATTCTCTATATAAAGAGAATCTTTGTTTTCCTTTGTACATTTTATCAATACAAAAATTACCTTTTCTGTTTCTCTTCTCTCTCTCATTCTCTCTTAACTCTAATATGCCTCAACATATAATCTTAGATTGAAATAATCTTTTTATAGCCATTAATCTGTTAAATCGAATTTGATTGTAGTTTTGACTTTTATCAAAGGTTAGATTATTTGACTTAGTGTATATTAGGGTTTTACAATTTGTCAATATTACTAACATCTTTGTGACTGCCTTTGTTATCTTTTATACTTGCAGGATTGCAGACAAATCACAAGTCTATACCCAGCATGCTTATATGAGACCACTTGGAGTAGGTAGGTTTTCTTATTTGCTTTTTCCCCGCTTAACAATTTTGAACTTGTTTGAAAATCACAAATTGTTTTTGTATCATAAATAATATTTTATAATTCAATTACCTACGGTTTTTATTGATGCCATTTCTTCATTCTATGATTTCAAATCTATTGTGCCATGAAGTTGCTATGGTTTTGGGTATTGATGATGAATATGGACCACAGCTTTACAAATGTGATCCTGCTGGTCATTACTTTGGTCACAAGGTACGTAGAAGATCTTTTCTCACTTTGATTGACCTTAGATATTTCAGTGGTTTGTTGCTATTTAATATGAGACGATGAAAAACACGTTGATAATAAACTCAATTTCATAAAAGTTTCTAAGTTATATTTTTTTTTTCTATTTAAATGTCTCATGCATTGGAAACAATTATCTCACATAATCAAATATTTAAATGAGGGGGTTGGGCTACGCCAAGATTAACTGCCTTTACTTCATGAAAGTTGTTTATTCCGGTTCTTTTATTACCGGTGTAAGATTGCATTCTTTGAGCTTACTGAAATTTATTGATTGAACTAAGGAACCAAATGAAAGGTTATCATGACATTATAGCTACAGTTCTGTTTGACCCAGAAAAGTAGGGATTTTAACTAGTCAATAATGGGGGGAAAGGAGTATGTAAATTAATGATTTTTTAAAAATGAATTAGCTGCCTTGAATCCATCATAAGTTGTTTATGTTATGA
This sequence comes from Phaseolus vulgaris, assembly GCF_051622355.1. Lineage (NCBI taxonomy): Eukaryota > Viridiplantae > Streptophyta > Magnoliopsida > Fabales > Fabaceae > Phaseolus > Phaseolus vulgaris. The sequence goes on along the minus strand of NC_143508.1, from coordinate 44,254,926 downwards.
ACTTTATGTTGTAATTATCTTTATAGTGTACTAGTGTTATAAAATATGTAATCATGTCCAAAAGATTTAGAGCCTTCAACCGCTGTAAAATTGCCCCCTCCTTATTTGGTCTAAATTTTTCTTTCTACTAGAACTAGTGACATTGAGAAACTTATGCGTCTTTGGTGCTTGGTGATTCTGTTATTTAAAAAAAAAACTGTATTGCAATTTTCTTTTTGTTAGATCTGGTGACTACATTTCCTTTTTAATTTTCCATTGCTTATCCACATTTGAACCTTGTAAACTTTTCAAAGCAATGGATGGTGTTTCTGTTTCTTCATTACTTCATCATTTGTAATTTGTTTGCCTTGTATACATAAATTTAAGTGTCTAAGAATCTATTATGATGTACTCAGGCCACAAGTGCTGGATTGAAGGACCAAGAGGCAATTAATTTCTTGGAAAAGAAGATGAAGGGTGACCCTGCATTTACTTATGAGGAGACAGTTCAGGTAGTGCTCTTTTTTCCTCCTCACTCCATTTTTATCTGTTTAGTTTGAGAAATAAACAATCTTTCTACTGGGTTTTTGGTTGGTGTGGAAAATGAAGAAGCCATATAGTGTCTCCAAGAATGTGTGTTTTCCTCCTCACTCCATTTCCTCCATTCTTTTTTGGATACACAATGAATTTTGTTGATTTTTTCTTCTAGCAACACAATTATATTCTATAGCTGTGCTATTATGATCTATCACAATTAGACTGCATGAAACTTACTGGACAAAATGTTGGATTCACTTGTGTTTGCTGAAGATTATCTGGGTTTTAATGGAAGGTGAAAAGTCTGAAAAATGAGTGAGAGTAGATGTAAATAATCTTAGTTTTGGATTTGCTTAGAATAGAATAAATAGTTTTAAATAGAATTTTTTGTGAATATGTTGTGTGCTTTGTGCTGTATTTAGTTCCTAGATATATCTTTTCATATTCTCATTTATGTATCCAAGTTATTATACATATGAGATCCTAAGAGAGGGAAATACACTCTCTCAAATTCATTCTAAATTCTTTTGTATTTTTCTCAAGTTGGAATCAGAGCGGGTCGATCCTGTTCTGGGTATTTCTGTTTGGCAAAGGAAATGTCTATCAATCACTCTCCCGCCGTTTGTTGTTGTTCATTGCCGTCTGCCACCAGAGTTTTGTACTCCAATTTTGGGTCCAGTGCGCCTTGAGGAGTGCGACCCAACCCCAGTGGTTGCTCATTTAGATTCTGACTGACAAGCTATCACGTGTAGTCCAACTGTTACGTTGCCCTAGGTACGTGTGTCTTACGTGTCGCCTTCCAGTGGTCAAAATCTTCCCAGACCACAACTCTTTGATTCGTCGAAGCATTCTAAGCCCATTTCCACCCTCGGTTCTTTGTTGGTGAATCTTCTAGTGTTAAACATGATTTCTCTCACTAGAAACCCTAGCTTTCTCTCACTAGAAACCCTAGCTTTCTCTCTCTAGAAACCCTAAGTTGCCTATTCTTTATTGCATTATTGGAATGTGTCAAGAATTTGCTGAGTCTTTTGCAATGATTTCTACTCGTGAAAAAGGTAGTCGTGGCACTAGATGAGTGGGACACACCCAAGAGAGTTGTTACTTTTTACATGGCTTTCCTACAAGGCAGCCAATATTTCCAAATATGAAGGTTCTAAGCTAATGTACTCTAATGAAGAATATCAGGGATATTTAAGGTTTAATTCCAGTAGCCTAAGCCTAAGGATGAAATCCAGAACCAAATCATTTAGAACTCCTAGCTTGTCAACAACAACTTGCGTTTCACAATCTATGGAGAGTCAAAATCCATGGATAATTGACTTAGGTGCATATGATAGAAATATATCTTTCTTCTCTTTTCTATCATTTCATAAAACACCTTGTTTCATAATGCTAGCCAACAAATCTAGCGTAGCTTCCCAAGGAATTGGTGAGGTTTGTCTTTCTCCCTCATTAATCTTAAAATTTGTTCCGTTTGTTCATGCTTGTAGTAGTCCAATTTCTTTAAGCCAATTAAGTAAATCTTGAATAATTGAATTGTTTAGTAACTTTTGTTGCCAACTCTTTTGTTATACAAGAATGTGGTACGAGTTGAATGATTGGCGAAGGAAATGAATCTAGAGTCCTATACTACCTTGGTACTAGATCATCTACATCTTGTGTTGCATCCTCATCTCCTAAATTGCTTCATGAACGCTTAGGTTATTCTCATTTGTCAAAATTAAAAAAAATGGTTTCTAAACTTAATAGTCTCCGAACTTTGGAATGCGAATCATGTCAATTAGGAAAGCATGTTAGGAAATTAAACATTTTGAATCTAGACGTGATTTTGTTTTCTTTATCATCCATTCTGATGTTTGGGGGCCAAGTCGTGTGTCATATTTTGGTTTTGGATATTTTGTTACTTTCATTGATGAGTTTTCTAAATGCACTTGAATTTATCTAATAAAACATTGTTATGAACTTTTGTCTATTTTTATGTCTTTCCATAATGAAATTAGAAATCAGTTTGGAAAGGTAATCAAAGTCTTACGAAGCAAGGAATATTTTTCCTCTGAATTTATCTAAACTCCTAAGCTCACATGGCATTTTGCATCAGTCTACCTGCCCTTGTACACCTCAACAAAATGGTATAACAAGAGGAAAAAAAATGGACATCTACTTATTGCTTGGTGCAAATATACCTATTCATTATTTGGGTGATGCCATCCTCATTGCTTGTTTTCTCATTAACAAAATGTCTTCATTTTCACTTGAAAATAAAGTTCTCTACTCCATTCTATTTCCAAAAGAAACTGCTCTTTCATATTGCTGCACGTATTTTTGGTTGCATATGCTTTGTTCATTATGTCTCCAAGTTAGATAATCTCACAGTTAGAGCCATCAGATGTGTCTTATTGGGCTATTCTTAACTTCTAAAAAGATATCAATGTTACTCTCTTGAAACCAAGAAGTATTACATGTTTACCAATGTCACCTTTTTTGAACCAACTCCCTTCCCTCCTTCTACACAAGATTCTAATTCTCTCCAACATGTTGTTCCGATGCACTTAGTTGATTTTTTTGTTCCTTTTGCTCCCAACACCTAGAATACCATAAAAAATCCTCGTGAACCATTGTCATCACCTTTTATTACCTATCAACACAAGAACCAAATAGCTAGTCCGAACTCACTTCAACAAGTCCTTCTCAATCATCACCTAATACCACGACTCTTGATCATGATGACTTGAGTTTGCTATTTGCAAAGGTACTTAATATACCCATAATCCTCAATTTACAATTTTCTTAGCTACCACAAGCGGTCTCCTTATTTTTCCTTTATTTCTTCTGTCTCTTCTATTACTTTTCCTAAAAATGTGATAGAAGACTTGATCATCTAGGGTGGCGATAAGCCCCAATTACTGAAATGCAGGCTCTTGGACAAATCAAAACATGGGAGTTAGTTCTTTTATCTTCTGGGAAGAAAACAGTAGACTATCGTTGGGTCTATGCCATTAAGGTTGGATCTAACAGTGAAGTTGATTGACTCAAAGCTCGATTGGTGGCTAAGGAGTATATATGGGCTTGACTACAATGATATTTTTTCTCTGTTATGACTACGGTTAGACTTTTCATTGCCATGTCAGTCATTTGTCATTGACCCCTTCATTAATTAGATATAAAAAATGTGTCTAGAAGAGAGTCTGTATGGGAGCAACCTCCTGGGTTTGTTGCTCAAAGGAAGTCTGGTTTGGTTTTTAAGTTGCGTCACTTTCTCTATAGTCAAATTTCCATGGGTTTGGTTTCGGAAGTTCAGCCCCATAGTTGAATTTTGGGCTTGAAACACATTGAGGCAAACCATTCTCTTTTCTATTGTCACACCTCCCTTGGAAAATGTGTTAGAGTAGATAGTTTTAAATAGAACTTATTGTAAAGGTGATGGTAGTTGAATCGTGATCCAAATTATGTATCGGAGAGCTTATATTTGAATTGTGGATCATAAGATTCATAAACATTTAAAAAATGTAACATATAAGACTTTTGAACATGTAAAGATATAATTAATATAAGACATTTAAACATGTAAAGATATAATTAATAATCACAACCACATTCAAAATGAGTGATTGTATCACTGGACAAATTAGGTAATGTTATAATGCAACTAAAGGCATTTGATTTTTTTTTTAATATTTATTTTGTTAATAGTTATTAAATTTCGTTTCTATGTTCTGAATTCATGATTTTCCTGCCTGTTTTTTTATCAGACTGCCATTTCTGCTCTCCAATCAGTTCTTCAGGAGGATTTTAAGGCCACTGAGATTGAGGTAGGACTTTGTTCCCCTTGTTAATTGAAATTTGCAAAACAAGCCATATCTTACTTTAAAAAGTTATTGCAGGATTTCATTCATGTTTAATCCCTAGTAAAGGACTAAAACTGGTCTTTAATATTAAAGATTTTTAGCAAGTTGCTTATTCCTTCTCGTTAAATGTAAGCCGTATATTTTTTTGTCGTACACAGCATATTGCGTTTGTTTTAACAGGCAACTCGGGTCAGAACATTTTTCTCCTGTTCTCCTTATTTCATTAGTTTTACTTGTACGTGATGAATAGGCAAGATCTGTAATCTAACTTCTCAGTCTCTCGTGTTGCAATTGATTGTTGATTCTAATGCTTAATGTGGACTATTAACAAGTGAAAATGGTGGGTAAACTGTAGGATTGTATTTGAATTTTAAAATTACATTCAGTGGCATAAATCAGTATTACGTTTTTGCTCTAAAGTGCGAGACTTGAAGAATTAAAATTCCTGTGGTTATAACCATTGAACAAACGTATTCTTCACTGACTTGTTGCAAATGGTTGTCTTGCGTTTTCCAGGTTGGAGTGGTGCGGAAGGATAATCCAGAATTCAGAGTTCTAACCACTGAGGAAATTGATGAGCACTTGACTGCAATAAGTGAGCGTGACTGAGTTCTTCATAAGCAAGCATATAATTGTTCAATCTTTCTAATGCTAGATTAAATTATGTACTTGTTTTCTGGGATCACATTCACTGAATTGATTTCCTTGTGATTTTGATTAGTAAGTAACCGAAGAATGTTGTTGAAGATGGTATTTTACTATTAAAACACGTTGCTGATTACGAAATCAAGTCATGCATAATCTTCAAATTTGTTGCCTAGGGATTTCACCTTCAACTTCAGTACTGGATGTCATCGTTCTTTAAAATTAAAAAAAAATGACTATTTTGAGTTTTTCCTATGAAATCATCCAAATAAAATTATTTAATGACAATTAAATTTTTTATTAAACAGTTGAAAAGGTAAATAAAAATATTAACTATCATTTTTCTTCCAAAGATAGTAAATTTGCTTTCTAAATTCTTTCTGTAATTTTACTCTCTTAACTTTTAATTATTAATAATTTTGGTTCTTGGACTTCATTTTGTGCAATGTTCATAATTTAATTCTTAAGTATTTGTAACTTTATTAAGTTTTATCCCTAACGAAAGATAGTAAAAAATCATACCAAAGTGAGTGACAACATTCATTCATCGATTTGAATATTATAAACTTAATAATTCATGTGATAGGATATGTGTTTAAAAACTATTGCATATAAAACAAAAAATCAACAAAATTATTTTTATAGCATTTGAACAATTAACCATTACAAATATCACTATTGTAAAAAAAAAAAATCACTTTAATCATCTTATTATTTTTTATAATCAATTTTCTAATGAATTAGGAAACAAATTTTCATGTTTACACTTAGTACCATGCTTGAACTTATTTGATGTAAAAGTTGGAATGATAATTTTCTTTAACACGTGAAGACATACTAAGATTTAGATAGGTGGAGAAATGTTATAGAAGATAGCAATAAATTAGAGTAAATTAGTTATCATAATTTATATTGGTTTTGATTTTTTTATTCGCAACTTGATCAGTTAATTTTATCTTTTTCATTAAATATAGTGGTTGGTATGATTTTTTTTTTAAATATAGTGAACTATTATTCAGGATGTACCTCTTTGTAATTATACAGTTATTTTTATTAATTTTTAACATTTATGTACTTAAAATAATAAATAAAATTTCTTACTATTTCATAATAAATAAGAAAGAAAATAACTTCACGTTTTGAACTCATCCTAACATTTATGGGAGAATATATAGATTGATCGGGTATGGGAATATATGTTTATATATATATATATGTTTATATATATATATATATATATATATATATATATATATATATATATATTTGGTCTTCTTTCTATACTAATCAAACTAAATGTTTATTTTTTTAAGTCATTTAAAAGACTTTTAGTTTATTTCTATTTTAAAATTTATGTAATTATTTTTTGTTGTTGTTATTTGAAATTAAAGAGAGAAAAATAATATCATTTTTTCTATTTTTAATTTTCTATTTTTAAAAAATAAAATCATGTAATGAATATCTAGGTAGGTACGAATGTAAATACAAGTATACTGGTTGTTCAACAGGAACGAAGATGAGACACAAATTTCATTCTTATCTAACATAGGAAAGAGAATGTTTATGTGCTTTTATTTTGAGAGAAAAGTATAGTAAAAAATTGAACTCATTTTGTTCTACCATCATCCCTCATATAAATTGTTGTTTGTATCTTGAATGATTTATCTTAAAATTGAACTTAAAGACAATTTATTCACATAATTTTGTATAAAAAGATAATCAATAAATATGTATTTTGTCCAAAAAAAAAAAAGAAGAAGATATAAAGTACTTATAAATTAGATCGAAGCAATATTTAAATTCTTATGGATATTGAACTTGAATTTAATAACTCAATATTCAATAATCTAATATTTAAATTCTTATGGATATTGAACTTGAATTTAATAGCTCAATATTCAATAATCTTGTTAGTTGAGTACTGATCTTGCAGGAGATTCAAACGTCGAAGGATTCGCCACGTCAAATTCTATCTTCCACCTCCTCAACCGCGACAAGTGCAAGAACGCTCCAGGAACTTCACAAGAACTCCAAGCAAACCTGCGAAACACACCAAACGGCGCCTCTAGCGGCCGATTGCACTCCGATGCTCAAGTCAACCTTACAAAACCACCAAAGAACTAAGAATCTCTGCGAGACTCGTGTGCACTCTGTGTGTGTGTAAACTAGTAACTTGCAAGAATGAATCTTACCTCCTTTTGCATGAGCATGGAATGCCCTTTATATACTCTGTTGCGCACCTAAGTTATCCGTGCATGAAGTAACTTAGCGCGTTTCTTCAACTAGGTGGCTCGTGCAATCTCAGTGTGAATACCAAGTGTGGCTTGGCTAAGCGCACGCACTAGGCATCACCTACTGTGTGAACGATCACCTCTGCTTTGCACCATGCACGTTATGGGTTAAGAGAACACCAATCGCCGACTGGCTTACTAGCTCTCTTAGGCCACTCTTGTGCACGACACTACAAAGCACATAACTTCTCCTTTCTCTGATACTCTGCCACACAAGGCTCGTATGCAACGCTCTCGCTGGGAACCACCCTTCGTTTCCAGCTTAACTGCGCGTAACACGAAAACCTGATCGATCATCGCTCACCCAGATGACCGATCGGTGCCCCATAGCGCCACGCCTTCTGCTTCCAGGCGCTGATCGCGCATCCTCTCTGACCACCGCCCCCTGATCCCCGATCACCACCCTGGGTGACTTTCTCAATGACTCATCTGCTTCCCTGGCCCACGAGTTCCACTAAGATCGGTCCAGGTGGCTATCCTTTGCTGTCGTCACCGACTACCGATGTCCGACCGGATCAAGTACTAATCTTAAATTAGAAATTGGTAATTTGTACTCATTAGTTCAATAATACAAATTTTTCTTTATTATTTAGCTTCACTCATGGAGATTCAAAAGTCTATAAATACACACCATTAAAGGAAGTACTTATTAATTTTTTTTTACTCGTTATTAATATTATTACTCACCATTAAGGAGTCTACAAGATTAGAAAGGAGATTTTACATCTCCTCTAACAACTCTCCACCTTCTAGTAAGAAAATTTAGCACCCTAATGGGGTTTGGGTAAAAATTTCTCTCAAACCACTTGTTGATGATTCTTGTTAGAAGTCAAACTACCATCTCTTATTTCTCGAATACTTAGATGATTCTTTCTCAATTGTAAATATGAAGGTGTAATTGAATGAAGCCTAAACTCAAATAGAAAATTGAAAGACAATACAAATCAATGTCTAACAAATAAAGAGAAGAGAGAAGTAGACATGAATTTATAGTGGTTCATCAAACCACTTGGGCTATATCCACTCTCCTTAAGCAAACTAATAAAGAACTTTCACTAACCAAAAACACTTTAGCTACAACGAGTTTCAACACCTTTCCTATAATAAGTGTTCTAACTTCTCTAGGTACACAAAGTATTTTAACATTTCCAAGTACATCGAGTTTTAACACCTTTTTAGGAACACTGAGTTTCAACACCCTTTTAGAAACAAATATTTTGGCCTCGAAGTGGAAGTATCCTAACATCGAGAAGTATGATGAAGCCTCCAACCCAAATGTGCATTAAACAACCTATATGGCTTAAGTAAATCTCATATTTGACAATCTTATATACTTATGATACAAACATATATTTCAAACAAAAAATACGTTTGAGAAAAAAATTCCAGAAAACAAAATTTGAAAGTGTATTTTTGAGAAAAAAAATTTCAAAATCCAGAAAAGCATTCTGAAAATCTAAATCTAAAAAAGTAGTCTTGAAATGAAATTCCATTTTTATCCACACTCCCTTTCATTTAAGAACACTTTTACTATTTCACATAAAATCGATAAAATTGAATTGGATGCAAGAAGTAATTTCCATAAGCTAAAATGCTCCCTCTCAAAGGTTTGGCCTTAAAAAAAGTAAGTTTGCGCATAACCTATTTGAAACCTTCTTCATAATGTTTTGGTTGTAGTGAGTAGCTGAAGAAGCTTGATATTTAGTGCAGCCTTAGTCTTGTTTGATTCCTCCACCTTGGCTTGAAGTGTAACCAACCTTACATCTCTTCCACTTTCATCTTCACCTCCTTAAATTCACCCAAAAGATCTTCATTATCTCGTTTCACTATCATTGCACCAATACCTAATTTTCCTTAGCTTCGTAATCTACCGCCACCATACTCAGCTCTTAAATTTTATTTAGAAATGCATTCATCCCTTTCCAATAATGCATAATTGCCATGAACCTCACCATCATAACTTCACAATCTTCAAAAGTTCGACATTGAAGGAGCAAGAAAATTGGGTCTTGTGGAGTCTTAATTCGGATGAATTGCATGTTTACATAGAGATTTGGTGTTGGACGCAAATGTGGATTTGTTGTCAGTATCTTCTTTATTACAAATTAGTATAATCGAAGATGTTAGTGGAGCAGTCTAATCTATAATTAGTTATGATGATGCTTTTGTTGCATTTGAGAAGTGCTTGGCAACACTTTGGTCACTAGATTAAATGATGAAACATCACCTTTCTTCTTATTTTTTATGACCTTTAAAATCAACTAGAGGAATTTTCTCCAAGGTAGGAGCCCTAACCTTAACATGAAGTTGTATGTAAACCTTTTTCTATAAGTATGTGCGACAAAAATAAATTAGATAATAAAAAATAAAAAAAGCGTTCAACATTAAGAAAGGGCTTTACCTAGAAACCAAACTACGTGATCCTAACACCCAAATATGCTAAGGAGACCCTTACTATTGTTTGGAGGCTGATTCTCCCTTCAATAGGTCAATTCAGATCTGTACCCAACATATACACACGAAAAGTCCCTTTTATCCTTAATGATTTAAAACACTACCTAGGGTTAATTGAGGCACACCTCTAAGCACGACGACGACAGAGAGAAGAAGTTGTCGATGAAGAAGAAGTATGCATTGGAGAAGGCAATGTCGGTGTGTGTGTTTTTTCATTTGATTCCATTTTTTCAAAGTAAAGATGACAAGGGCACTTTCGGGTTTTAAAATTTATGTTGGGTGCACATTATAATTGATATGGTGTAGGAAGAAACAACCTTGTTTGGATGAGGATGAGTTTTAATTATTTCAATATGTATCCTTTCCTTAAGATTAACTATTAAGTCTTAGATTTGATTTTATCTTATCAATCTAGTAGAAAAAGGAATCAATGTGTAATAGAGATAAAATAACAAATATTTTTTTGTTAGAAAAAAAGTTTGACACCCATAATTTTGATAGAGCGCTAAAAACAACTAAGTGTACAACATGATCATGTTTCGTTTGTAAGACAATAATATTAGTTCAACAATAGTTCATGTAAGACACAAATATTTAATCTATTAGATGGTACAACACTGTGTTGTCTTTTTTCACATATGGTAAAACATTTAACAAGCTAAAACGATAAGAACATAGTTTTAAGCTAACCTCATACTATATAAACATCTATATGCTTATTCTATTTGTAAGGAATGTCTATTATCTTCATCTTTAGGGAGGATCCGTTCAAACAAAGTCATATGGAATGATCTCATGGATGAAGAGCCAAAGTTGCTTTCTTTAAAAGCTCTTTGGCGCTAGCATTGTGAGCTCTGGAAAGACAATCTGTTTCATATAGCTTTATGCTTCACACATTTTTAAGTAAAAACATATTGTCTAAGAAGAGAAAAATACAACAACTTTTGGGATGTTGCGTAAAGGAGAAAAGAGAAACTAATGTTTCAAGAAGTGTGATAAACAGTTAGTCGCATTCAATTTTCAAAATAAAAGTAAGTTTTCTTTAATGTGGTATAAGCTGAATCTAGGTTAGTCCAGAGACAACATGTCACGAAAGAATCATTATATGTATTTATTCTTTCACAAATTAACAAGGGGAGAAAATTTGAATTGAAATCTAAATGTAAAACAATATGAAAAGTAAAGCAAAAGGAAGACTAAATTGTCTATAAACAATCATCTAACAAATCGTATAACAACACTCAAGAATGTAAAAACTAAAATATAAATAAATAAATTGTAAAAATATGAAAGTAAAATAAAAATGTAAACTAAAAACAAAGAAAATGAAACGAAAATGATGAAACCCAACTATTAGACATTCTAATCTTCAATCGCTTGCTAGACTGTCTAACAATTGTTATGCAAAAAAGTAAAATCACTTATATAGAAATGTCTATGTACAACTAATAATCCGTCTAATTAGTAATCGCTTACTAGACTGTCTAATGGTTACATAGAGATAACAAAAAGGAATGAGAAAAAGGAAACAAGAGCGTTAAAAGTAAATTACAGAAATTTAAAGTACGAGAAAAGTAAATTGCAGGAAAAGTAAATTGCAAAAATATAAACAGGAAATGTAAATGGCAGAAAATTAAAGTGCAGGAAAAGTAAATAGAGCATTGTGAGAATGTAAATTGCAATTGAATTAAATTTGAATTGAAATGAATTGAGCATGTAGACTGGAAAATTAAAGTGCGGAAAAACGAACAAGAATTTAAATGAATTGTAAACCAGAAAAGAGAAATTCAGTACTGGAATGAAAATTAAGAAACATAAACCATGGTTTAGTGGTCTTCAACTTCAACTACAAGAGACCCAAATCTAGATTCCTTGTTAGTGAAGAAAAGACAACCAATCAATTTGTATATTCTTAGAAAAATACTTTCAATCAAAAATAGAGTTTCGAAAAGATTTTGAAGAAGAAAACAATTAAACATAACATCCCCATACATGATTTTGATTCACTATTACCCATTTCCAAAACTAAATTCAACTTAAATGATAAAGTGCATAATGTAAAGAAGATAAAGAATAAGAATCGCGAGAGAAAATGAACAAAAATGAAGAACTTCTATAGAACTCAAAACAACAAGAAATTGTTAACAACAAACAAAAAACTAAACTAAACTACTATCATGCCTAAGTGTCTAACTATACATCTATCTCGTACGCACACGTTTCTCTTAAGCTAATCTCTATTTATAGAGTTATGAGGCTACACAAATGGGTGGACCTTGGTTCCAACCGAAATCAGACTCGTAAAATTATTTCTAAAAATATATTATCTAACTTCAGCTTCCTCTTTAAGCTTTTTGTTGACCATCCAATGCTAGTTGACTAAGAACCTTTGATCGTCTAGTGCCTGTTTTGCATATTTTTTCTTTTTAAATTCGGTTCTCTTACTTTTAATAGTATAAATGTCTTCATTCAAGTTCCTTATGTCAAAGTATACTTTGAAAATGTTTCTTGAATTGATCAAAGCAACTGTTAGATGGTTCAAACAAAATATAAGTTGTAAATGCAATTTTTATTATGTTTTACTAAAAAGCGTAATTTAATGTAAAAAATACAAATCTAAACTAAAAACAGAAAGTAAGAACAAAAGAAATCCCAAGGAAAAGAAATTGGCCTACAAAATATGAGAAAATTGAGTTATCAAAGTGCATTTAATGCATCCTTCACAATCAAGCTCATGATACGCAAAAAGGACATTCAAGTGAACTGAAGTTGCTCAACTACCATAACCGAAATTACAATGACTATATTCTTTAGCACCTATTTAAAGCCATCAAGAAGAATATGAGGCTAACAATGTTGCATAATGTTGAAACTCTACAGAAATTTCTACTTCATAAAAACCTTCATAGAGAACATTGTTCGTATTCACTTTGCAAACTAAAAGAGTGCATAAAACTTTTATACGTTGAAAGACGCGATCCCTCTCTAATGATAAACCTTGTGATCTGTTGATCACTACTCAAATAATTTATTTATCTTAGCAAGGAGTAGTTGTTGTTCAAAGAATACTCTTAAATGGGTTAGTCAAAAGTGACTGCGTTCCAAAAGAATACTTAGTTTTAGCCAATAGTCACTATGTGTCAAAGAATATTTGGTTTTATCCATGATCGATTGTGTGTAAAAAAATACTCAGATTTAACTAGGAGTGATTGTATGTAAAAGAAAAAAAATATTTATTTTATCTAGGAGGATTATGCTCCAAACAATACTCATTTAAGCCAATAGTGGTTGTGTTCCAAAGAATACTCAAAGGAGTTATCCAAAAGTGGCTACGAGCACAAAAAATACTCAAAGGGTTAGTCAGAAGTGACTACAAGCTAATGGTACCAGTGATGGAAATATTAACCTCGTGTAGGATCAGTTTTGACAATTTTCATTAAACGATTGGTAAAATAGAAAGCGTGGAAGGGATTAGAGATGAAGAAATTATAATATACTTTGTTTGATTCCACAATCTAGAGAAATTAATGAGTAAAGGAAGAACCACCACTTTGAATCGAAAACTCAAAGATAAGGACAAAAAGTTGTAATAAAGAACTAAGAGAGAATTCTCACATACAAAATTTATTCAAATTCCAAAATGAGCAATTATGAGTACAAAAGTCTATAAAAAGACTTATACACTATGGACCTTGTACTTATGGGTCCAAAAATGACTAAGGCCTATTCAATAAACCTCTTAAAACTAGAGTTTAGAAAGTCAATAATTACAAGAAAAAAAAAAGAAACATATATAAGGTCCAATACATGCCCAAAACCAAAAATTACATAATAATATCAAAATTCTATTATAGCTTCAAGCCTACTATGTGGTCTTTGAGAAGGTCTCATCCATGATACCATCATACCGTACTTGAAAAAAATTCGATCGTGAATTTAGCTCTTTATTACCTATAAGCAAGCATAAGCTTTAAAAAGAAATAATATTAAATGTGGTTGGATATCTTCCTCTAGGATCAAAATAAACTTGAAAAATACATAAAAAACATAAAATTAAATTTTCTATTTACATGAATACAAAGAGGAAAAACATCCTCTGAAGCAACAAAAATAGGAAAGAAATTTCATACAATCAAATGAAAAACAGGAGGACAAATTAAAAACATATTTATTTATTTTCAGGCTTTTTTTTATCTCTTTTTCTTCTCCAAATTATTTTCATCATTGTTTCTTGATATTCAAGTCTTCCCTAGGCAATAAAACAAAAGGAGACAAGTTAGTAATTTTTTTCAATGAAAAGTTAGAATACGATTTAAATAAGAAAATTTCAAAGTTTTACAGTCCCCTTTTAAGGATTATTTTCTGTCATGCTTGTAAGGACTGCTATTAGAGATTCTTCCTCTTTTTCTCGCCTTTCTTCCTCATATTTGTATCTCTTTTCTTCCTCCTATTTTTCTCTCTTTTCTTTCTCTTGTTTTACTTTCCCCATCTTCTCTAGTTTTTACAATTTCTTTTGTTATCTCTTTCAAGTATTTACAATAATTCTTTAGGTCTCGATCATTCATTAGCCTCAGATTCCAATTAGGGCATTGATGAGTCTCATGCCCATAACTTCACATTTGAAGCATCTAATAAAACTTGTTTTGATCCTTGAAATTGTTTTTTCTATATGCATGTGCTCCTTTCTATGATAATAAATTTTGTTGTTCAATTTTATTATTCTTGAAACAATTGTATTAATGTATTCTTTCAAAGTTAAACTCATAGCTAGTAAAATTTAGAAAAACAAGAACTAATATAAAACAAAAGAAATGGTTAGCATAAGGAATATAGAAAAATAAGATGACCTCACCACTCATTAAGTGTTTACACTCAATTCACTCGTCTATCACTCTTAAAAGGTTATTGTTAAGGAAAAAGTCCAACACCCTATTATTTTGATTACGTTCTAAAAGCAGCTAAGTATAAAATATGATCATATTTCATTTGTGAGACGACAACCTTTTTTCTAACAACAGATCATGCAAAACACAAGTTTTTAGTCTGACAAACAATACAAAATTGTGTGGTACTCACTTAAGTTTAACATAGCATGGATATGTTCATCTATCAAAGAAATTCATTCAAGACTCAAGTAAAAGATAACATCAAAATCTCCTGGAGTTCAAGCTAAAGTTGCTTCTACCATTCCCTAACAAAGAGCACTGACAACTTTGGAAAAGACTATCTACTTCATACAATTCTACACTTTAGGAAAGTTAAGTAAAGACACACTGCCTAAGAAGAGATAAACATATCTAACTATAAGGAAGTTAGGTAGATGTAGAAAAGAGAATTTAATGGGGCATGGAGTGCATCTAATGCATCCTACTTAAGTAAGCTCGTCAAACATAAAAGGACATTCAAAAAGCTAATTCAACAGGTAGAAAACGAATTCACAATGGTCACTTTCTTCAAAGGTTATATAAAGCAACTCAAGGAGAAGAAGAAAGTGAGAGACCACATCGCATAACCAGAGTGGTTAGGTGCCCAAAAAATACTTGATTAAGCTAGGGGTTGCTAGAGTCAAGAATACTCATTAATTTTGGAGTGGCTAGAGTCAAGAATACTCAAGGTAGCCAAGAGTGACTAGGTTCCCAAATAATACTCGATTAAGCCAGGAGTAGTTATAGTCGAGAATACTCATTACGCCAAAAGTAATTGGAGTAAAAAATACTTAAGTGAGTAGCCAATAATGGTTAGGTGCCCAAAGAATACTTGACTAAGTTAGGAGTGGTTGGAGTAAAATAGACTCATTAATCAAGGAGTGGTTGGACTCAATAATAAGGGGTTAGTCAAGAGTGACTACAAAATCAAACAATACTTAAAGGGTTAGCCCAGGACTGGATATAAGCCCAAACAATACTCTTTTTGTACTTCCTAGCAATAGTCTGCTTAATGGAACTCAATCAGTTGATTGAGAACTGGAAGTAGTCTTAATGTTCTGTTGAATTAGTATAAAAATTTGATGACTTTTTATGGCAAATGCACCACGTTGTGAGAAGTAATAATTTGTCCCTAAGGACAGATATCAGACCCACAAGGAATAGTTGAATAATCAAGTAAAATATTCACTAAATATAAAACAAAATAATAAAAGTTTGTTGAGAGTTGTTATGATAGCAATGATTAATAAGAAAACAAGTCAAAGAGTTGTTGCTTCAATTGGAAAAATAGGGATTGAGTTTCATCTTTCTCACTCTTTTGTATTTTGATTAGCATGACAATATTATGTCCTTTGATTGATATTGATGCCCGTATAAAAATCATTTATATTGATTTCTCGCATATAAAATTATTAAGATGCTTCCTAAATATTGATTCCTCACATATTTATAAAAACAACTTACCCTTAAGATCAGACGTTGATAATAATTAACATTTCAAATCTATTCCTAGCATTCAAATATGTTAAGTATTATCATTTAGGTCAGAACCTTAGAAGTACTTTTCAGTCAAATTTAAGATTCTAAATCATGGTAAACCAAGCATTACAAACAAAACAATAATACCAATCATCAATCAAGAACATAATATTATGTTTAGATATCACCTCAATACATAAGAGTTTGAATAGATTACTCTTAATCCCAAAGGGTATAATTAGCCACACATGATGACTGTTACAGTAGGGAGAGCATTAAAAGAAGTTCCAGGATGTTTCTCCTTGACGACTTCCTCCTTTAATGTTTCTCACACCTCTTATTCTCCCAATTGGTTTACAATTCACTCAATAGTGTTTTCCTCTCAATCTTGCACACCTAGGGTTGTGCCTCTAACCCCCTATGTAACCTAAATGACTTGGGTTAAGTGGATTCTCACTCAAGCGAGATAGAGCTCGCTTGAGCGAGTAAAACATCGAAACATCCAATGCTACTGGAGCAATCTCGCTCAAGCGAGAATGATCTTGCTTGAGCGACATGCCCTGATGATAAGGTGGGCTTGTATGAGCTTGGTGTGTGTCGGGGCCTTCCAACTTTCCCTTTTTAGCTTATATTATTGTCCTTTTGCCCAATCATCTCCATTCTCCCCTAGAATTCTGAAATTAACACAAAATTTGGGAATAAATCGTTCTTATTCAAATAAAAATCACCAAATATGTAAAAAGGCATAAATTCATAAATTAGAGGTTATTTGATACTTATTTTAGCAATTAATACTCATAAGTGCCTATATTTTAATATGAAATATTACTGAAATTTGGCACTTATCAAAATTACCATGTGTTTTTTTTTTCTCTCTTCCCTTATATCTGTTTATATTGTATTTTAATTATTGTTTATACTAAATTGGGAAGGATAATGACTATGAGAATATGCTTAGAAAACGTTATATTCAAGATAATCAATCAAGTCATAAACTTGTGTATGTTGTGGTGCATCGGATGCAAAATTTACTAACTGACAACTTGAGAAAATAAAACCATCGTCTAAATAGTCAAAGTCCGGCAATATTTATGAAAAGACTTTAAAATTAATTAAAACATAATTCAACTTTCTTCCTTCTTGTGACTCAAATTCCCATTTAGTTTTTAAAAAGAAATCTCAATCAATCTATCAAGAATTTTAAAGTCAAAAGTGAAAGATGTAATAAATCCAAACTCAACTTAGGAGGTCAAAAAATTAAAATTTTAAGACAAAAACCAAGGAATTTTAAAGACAAACTAAAAAGTACAAAATCAAGAAATAAGTTAAACCAAAGAGAGTAAGAATATGACAAAACTAAGAATCTGACAAAGAGAAAAGTGATATACACAAATAGTAACCTCATCTAGGATCTTTTCCAATAGTTTCTCAATAACCATTGACAAAATAGAAAATGTGGAAGGGTCAAAGATGATGAAATTCTACTCTGCCTTGATTGATGTCACAAGAAATCATGAGAAATTGATGAGTAGAGAAAGATCTGCCACTTTGAATTGGAAATCCGAACATAAGCATTGAAAGTTATAATGAAGAACTAAGAGAGAATTCAAAATTTAAGAAAATGATTCAAATTCCAAAATGAACCATTCTGAGTATATAAGTCTAGAGAAAGACTTATATATTATGGAACTTGTACTCATTGGCCCAAATACTATTAAGGTTCATCCAATAAGCCTTTTAAAACTAAAGTCAAGAAAGTCTCTAATTACAAGAAAATATATAAACATATAAAAGGACCAATACAAAAAATAGAAGAAAAAAAAAACAATTACAAGGCCTAATAAATGTCCGAACAAAAAATTACACATAAATGCAAAAAAAAATTATTCTAACCCTAAACCTTAGTCTTTTAGATGGTCCTATCCATTATGTTATCAATTGCCCCCCATCATTTCATTGGTTTGTTGAGCGAGAACTTTTACTTACACCTTTGGTTGGGCTTTACAAACCTCCACTTGAGAAGAGTAACCATTGTGGCTACAATAGCAGAAGGAGAAGATTTTTCCTCTATCATATCTTTCTCTAGGAAAAAAGTGTTACTATGACTCTCAGAGAGTGTCTCTTCTTTAATGCCAAAAACCTCCCTATCAACAAAGGGACTACCATCACAGAAAGGATCAAAACACAAAGAAATGGTGGAGAACAAGACTTACATAAGTTGAACAAAGCGGGGAAGATGATTGAAAAATGCAAATGTATAAAAGAATAAGCTTGCCAAAGTGCTCGAATGAAGTTCCAAAAAAAACATATGAACAAAGTAGAAAGCAAAATCCTTTAAATAACATACATTTAAAGCACTTTGTGTGAAATGATATGCATTTTTCAAGGTATCACTACCTAAAGTAGTGTGTTTCATAATCTTCAAAACTCCCTCATTAATGAGCATTAAAAGTACATTCCTTCATATGATTAATCATAAAAATATAAGCATATAATGACTATTCACAAAATCAAATACATGGAGCATATTCTGATTATTATGAATACTTAAGTTAAATCAAATAGTTTAATACTTAATGATCTCGTGGTTGAGTATTGTACTTAAACTACAATCTAGTAACCAAGTACTTATCTATTCACAAATAGAAAAACCAATTTATTTTGTTATTTAGCTTCCTTTACCAAGACCAAAAAACTTATGAAATATACACCATCAAAGAAAGTACTCACTCGTTTTACAAACTATTATTATTATTATTATAAATTTCTTACTCACTTGAACATTCAAACTTTTTTTTTTAAAAGTGAACCTCTATTCAATCATTTACATTTTGAACAGATTTTACAAATTCACAAGCTTGAAAAAGAAATTACATTTTTTTACTTCTCTTCCCACAATACTCAACCTTCCAATGATAACAAATTCCTTTATAAAAATATTTTAAATTATTATAAATCCATAAATCATTTCAAATTTTATGATTTCACGAATCTTTTAAAATTCAAATTATAAAAATATTTTAAAGATGTTTTAAAAATCTTTTCATGCTTACAAACAATTTTATAATATAAAATTTTTTTTATGTATGAGGTGCTTTGTAATATAAATTGAATACTCTAAATTTAATTAGACAGAAGAGAAATACGAGACCTCGAAGAACATACCATTTATGACACATTTCCCTATTTTTTAATTAAAATATTTTATCATTAATTATATAAATATTGTGTTATTTTCATTGGGTTTGTAATTTTGTGAACGAAAATTTGTTAAATCTATTATAAATTAACGCGATAATAAAATAAATTTTATACTTCCTTTTAAATTAGTTAATATTTATAAAAAACACTTAACTTTTTATTTGAAGAATATGTAAATAATAATAAAACATAATAACAATAAAAATAATTTATAAAATATATCAAAGTGGAAGAAAATAATAAAAACATACTAACTGTAAGGATCTAGAAAATTACTTTAGAGTAGAAGTGGTATATTTTAAATGATTCCTGAATAATTTTAAATGAAAAGAGCATATAAGTAGAAATTCAGTTATTCGGGTTTCATTTTAAAAAGAACCACCATCTCTCTAGAAAGTTCTTTTCCTTTCCTCTCCCTTCTCTCTACAATTCTGACTTCCTTGTTCATCTGTTCGACGATCAGAGTCCACCATCAGAAGTTCATTTTTGCTCTTCTCTTTGAGTCAAATTTGGAACTTGTTAGGTTGTTTTCTTCCTTGCTTGCATGTGACCCTTTTAGCTTCAGGGTTAATCTCTGTTAGCTCAGGGTCTTAGTGATATAGTTAGATTTTTTATTAGGACTCTGTGTTACAGGTTAAGTTACCTTTGGGTTCTTGGTGGTTTTGGAGCTCTTAGTGAATATCTTCTAATTTTCAGGTAAGGGAAGCTAGCCTTAATTTCCAATAGAACACTAGGCTAGAAGATTTGAAGGTGAAATTGGATATATGGTTGCTGTTATACAATTATAATGTTGTTGAGTATTGGTTGTTGATGTTGATTAGAGTAATTTTAGCTATAGCAGGGACTTTGTTAATTTAAGTGCTCTCTGGGGTGATTTTGATCAACCTAAATTATTTTCGTTCAAACCAAAATTTCTGGGTGCTCTCTGGTGTGATTTCGATCAACCTAAAATATTTTTGTTCAAACCAAAATTTCTGGGTGCTCTCTGGGGTGATTTCGATCAACCTAAAATATTTTCGTTCAAACCAAAATTTCTGGGTGCTCTCTGGTGTGATTTTGATCAACCTAAATTATTTTTGTTCAAACCAAAATTTCTGGGTGCTCTCTCGGGTGATTTTGATCAACCTGAATTATTTTCGTTCAAACCAAAATTTTTGGGTGCTCTCTGGTGTGATTTCGATCAACCTGAAATATTTTCGTTCAAACCAAAATTTCTGGGTGCTCTCTGGTGTGATTTCGATCAACCTAAATTATTTTCGTTCAAACCAAAATTTTGTATACATATATGAATATTGCTATTTTTATTATTTTAGCATATAGGATGTGCATTGACTAGGGATTCGTGTAGAAGGAGATATCCTGACTCTACTGAGATAATGGAATCATATAGATGAAGTTATTCAGGTGGTGAGAGTCGAAGGAGGTTCATATGAATGGGTAAGTTGTTTGAAAGATAACTAACTTGACCTGTTATATGAGTTAACCCTGTCATACTAGGAGAGAGATGATATTGAGATTATATATGCGCATAGCTGTGTGGATTTCACAGTGATATAGTATGACAGGTGCCGATCTCTGAGTCTAAGTCAACGCACGAGTCTTCCGGAAGTAGAGTCAAGTGTCTATGTTATATGAGTCAGTGGAATTCTGACATGTGAAAGATGAATATAGAATTTGTATGACACTTGATGATTTGAGAATTTGTACGAGACTTATGATTTATGTTTTTTTTAATTTCAAAGTGAAATTTTATAGAATTTTTTGTTTTATATGGTTAGCTTACCTGTTATTTGATTGTGTTGTTTCTCTAATTGTGATGATCGTGTATTTACACGGAAGATAGATTGCAGGTAATAGACCTCCTCAGTGAGCAGCAGAAGGATTATATAGATTTAAATTGAATGTTTTGCTTTGTTTTGTTTTTAAACTTTTTGGATGTATATATTAAATTCTTATGAGGAGGGATATATTTTGAGATACAAATATGAGATATGTTCATATGTTAATTAGATATTGCACGCATAATATAAAAAAAAAAAAATTAGGGATGTTACACTAACATTTATATTTATTATTATTATTATTATTATTTCTTGTCTTCTTATATTTCCGTTCCAAATATTCTCATAGAATGAATTTAAATTAAACTTACGCAACAACAGTAGTCACACTCCCAAGTCTTTAACCAATTATTCAAATATGACTATTATTTTTGGAGATTAATCACTCCAAATATGAAAAGTGTTATCGCATTAACTAACTAGAAAAAAAATATTTAATATTCAAAATCTAAAAAATAAAAAATTATTATATACTTACACACATACATATATATATATATAATTTAGGTTGTAATAATAATGTAGAACATGACATTTTATTTAAAAATGTTAATACATAATTTAGGTTGTAAAGAATTATTGTAAATATTTGAAATTAAGCATTTAAGTGAACACAATAACCGCCACAACTAAACTTGTCAGGTTCTGGATATTTTTCAATCTTCTATTCATAGGTTCCGTGTTTTAGACAGTAAGAGTCTCTTCCTTTTTCTGCTCTCTAACACTCTCTTTCGATCCCTATATATAATACAAACTTGCAACAATAATTTTCGGCTTCCATTTCCCAAATATTTGTTATCTTCTCAATCTTCATTTTTTTTTTCTGATTGTGTATTGAGATGAGTTTGAATATGAGCTTGTGTGGTAGTTACAGTCTTCAGTTTCCATGTCGCAGAATTGCCAGCTGCAATCTTCACAGTGATGGTAAGTCTGCCAATTTCTTTGCGTCCATGTTTATCATTAATGGGTATTCTTTTTTTCCTTAAAAATCACAATTTGCTGATTTTGTTAATGTTTATGTTTTTGTTCCTTTTATGAAGTATAGGAAGGTGATATGAATTTCTTAAAAGGATAATTTGCTGATTTTGCCACTGTTTTTGGATGTAGCTCTGTGTATATAATTGTTCAATACACTAAAGAAGAGTTTTGCTGTTTATACTGGTCCTATGTGGCATGAGTGGATCATCTTTTGTCAAGTGTTGAGATACTGGTTTTCACACTAGTATCTGTTGGGGGTTTTCCAGAAACCTATTTATATAGGTTTTGCTTTGTTGTGTAAAGTATTAGTTTATATTGTTTTTCAAATAATAAAAGTTCTGAACTTTGTCTTTTACCTAGTGTGAGCGTTGTCTTTCTCTGTGCCCTGATACTCCATGCTTCTCACTGGAGTTCTTTTCTTCTCTCGCGGAACCCTAATTTTGATGGGTTGCCATCTTCAACCTTGCTCTATTAAAAAAATAAATTATTGGATGTGTATGGTTTCATATTTTTGTTGAAATGAAGGTGTGGGGGTATGGAAGGGTACTTAATGTTTTATCATTGGGATTTAGAACAATGTAGTTCCCAATTATTTCATCAGATGTTGCTACCATTATCATGTTTTTGAGTAAAATGTCAAGCATTGTATCCTCTCTTTGTTTTTGACAGTGTTGTTGTTGTAGGCAGGCATATTGTTCCCATCAGTACGCACCAAAAGTCTTCGGAGCCTAAAAATTGTCTTCAGCCAAAATGGAAGATTAATGGCAATAATTTGACGACATGCATTGGAGTCATGACAGGTAGTATTTGAAAATAGGGTTATTATGGATTATGTTAGCCCCTCAGTTATCCCTTGTTTCTTTTGTCAAATTTGTCACAAGATGATGTGTTATCAGAATTTCTTTTTCATCTAATTTACTCATCCTTCTTCTATTGAGATAATGCGTGCTTAATTATGTTGTACTGGCTTCTTCTACACACTTGTTAATTATTTTTTCTATTCATGTATTTTATTTAATTCTTTTTTCCCTCTTTTGAGAACAGAGAACTTGCTAGTGTCAACATTTTGCTGGTTATATTTGAAACTTGGGTTAGGTGACTTATAAACAATTCTCCTCAAGGATAATTCAAACGTTTAGACGTGAAATAAAATGGTGAAGAATTCGTTGCTTCTGTTTGTATTAAATGCGAATTGTAGACCTGACACTGCTTGCCTGAGTTACTGACTTAAAATTTGAGTTAAATTCCTGATCTTTTGTCCATGCTCAAACTTTGCTCTGTAATGTGCTACTGCTACAACATTGATGATTTGGATTGGTTTATTGTATTGGCGAATAATTTGTGTTTCCATCTATTTCAGCGGCACACTTGCTTGCTCCAGTTGCTGCAAAAGCTGTAAGTATGGATACTATGTTGGTAATTCATTTCTGGAGTTATTAATTTTTGTCCCTTTTAATGTGTTTATTTTCTTATTGTATGCAAAGTAAACTCACTCAATGTACATAATGGTCTTGTTAATATTGATTATTGCGATTAGAGACTACATGAGGGGTTATTTTTTCTTCCTTTTATTTGTGTTTGGGATATTAAACTCAAGGTGTTAGCTTTTTATGAGCAAATGATAACTGGGAAATGTTGTTCAATGAGGTTATTCTGTGAATGTCTCTTTGATAGTTGAAATGACAAAAATTGTGCTAAATCCTGATAACACTAAGGATCCAAGTCATAGTGGCTTCCTCTTTTGTGTCATTCTTTGTATACCACTCTGTGACTATAATTATTTTATCGAATCAGGAAGTGGCTTCTTCTATTTATGCTTTGGCTGATGGAAGCCTCAGTGATTGGTTTGGAGGCTTTCTATTTTCAGCTGGACAACAGGCTAATGAAGCTGTTCAGGACCAACTATCATCTCTCAGTTTCACTAGGTCCCCTATAAATTCCTTTACATTATTTTCTTTTATTTTCCCTCAAAATTGGAAACACGGGCTAATAGTTTGTTTGTTGTTTATTTATGTTTACAGTTTGGCTGTAATTTATGGGGCAGGCCTTGTAACCAGCCTCTCTCCCTGTACACTCAGCGTCTTACCACTGACCCTTGGTTACATTGGTGAGCATGCTGCTGTTGGCATTTTTAGTATTAGTGTCTCTTTTAGTTGCCTAAGTTTGTTGTTTGGAAATATTTCAGGAGCATTTGGCTCTGGCAAAAGCAGAGCAGAGGTAATAACTAATTTATATGACATTCTCCTCTCTTTTTATAACCATGTTTGAGGATTGAACTTTTTCTGATTACTAATGCTAAATACTAATATAGCTAGGGAGATGATTTTAGGAAATATTGGTAAATTAAATCTATGTTTTCAATCTCTTAGGTTCCTACTAAGATGCATAGATCTGACATGTAGCAGAATTTTACAACCAGTCTCTTGCATTTAATTTGAAGCAGGCTTTGTGTGTAAAATGCCTGGATCTTTGGTCTGTATTGAAACTGTATATACATTGACCTTATTAGTTCAATAGATTCATAATTGAGGAGTCACGTCACTAAGACCCATAGAATTGCATAGATGATTTTTTTCTGAAGTGCTTCATTTCCTTAACTTGTCTTATTTCCATTAGTTCTGTTTGCGATTCTCTCATACCCACATAGAGACAAACTCAGACAGAACTATCACTAATAACAATCCCTTCTTCCTGGCAGGTAGTTGGAGATTCCATTGCGTTTTCCTTGGGTCTTGCAACCACATTAGCAGTGTTGGGTGTAGGAGCTTCATTTGCAGGAAAGGCTTATGGACAAATTGGCCAAGGATTACCTTTGGCTGCTTCTGGTTTGGCAATAATTATGGGTCTGAATCTTCTCGAGGTACTGAAACAGTTTCTTTCCCCCTTCACTGTGTTCTAAAGGTTACAAACTTTCAAGTTATGAAAATCAGTGTATATTTTTTTTTCTGTTATTTTTATTTCATTTTTCCTGCAACAACACCCATAATTCACTCTCAGTCAGCAGGGTTATTTTTTGGAACCATTTCTGTACTAAATCTTTAAATCTCAGAGAATTACAATGGATTAGGCATGTCAAAGTACTAAAAGCTCAGTCTTGTAGTTATTTGATGTTGAGATAATTTCTGCCTCTCTTTAAGTTTTATATCTAAATTATGAATTTAAATGTTCATGCAAGCTTTAGGCTAGTTTCCTTAATCTCTGTGCAGTTACATTTAGAGCATTTTCATCAGATATAGTCGGATATGCACTAATTCTTACTAGGCATTCTTCACAGTTCTAAGCTTTTTACAATAGAGAACATACGCACTTAAACAAGCTTATTACGATTTTTTTCCTTCAATAAGACACTATATTTGAGTTCACTTGGAGAAAATTTTGCAGATCATTGAATTACGGCTGCCCTCATTCTTTGACAGTTTTGATCCACGTGCAGCGGCGGCCAATTTTCCATCTAGTAAGTTCATGCTCTTGTGCCGACCTTGGTTCTTTTATTATTTAAGTATGTTCCCAGAACATTTTATTGTGAGGAATTCTACTCTTAGGTGTGCAAGCATACCTGGCTGGGCTTACATTTGCATTAGCTGCCTCACCTTGTAGTACACCTGTTCTGGCAACCCTTCTGGGATATGTTGCTGCATCCAAGGTACATCTTAGTAATAACCATTAGGTCTTCATTGTTTCTCTATAGGCAGCATAGTGATACGTGGTTGCCAAAAGAATTTTGCTCAATACTTTCAGTTAATGAATTAAATAGCTCTAGAGAGGGTTCTAATCTAATATGTCAAATTACTTGTTTCTTTACCTTTGAATCCAATGTAGTCCTGTTTGGATAAATTTTCTTGTATGCACTTCGAGGAAATGAAAAAAGGTTAAAGGAATTGAGATTACAAGTTACTATCAATTTTAAATTGCGTGATAATGTACATTTGCTTGTCACTTTACATATTTAGTCCTTCTTATCTGGATAAAGAAAATAATGAATTCTTGACAGGATCCTGTGATTGGAGGAAGCTTACTTTTGACATACACAACTGGTTATGTTTCTCCCTTACTCTTGGCTGCTTCTTTTGCTGGAGCATTACAGGTCAGTACATGTCAATAACTTCCAATATCGCCCTTTTGAAATGTCTCATGGAAAACAATATTTCTGATTCAAAACTCTATTGGCAGAGCTTGCTCTCATTTCGCAAGTTCTCAGCATGGATAAATCCTATAAGGTAATTTTTTTACTTTTCAATAAGGGATTACCAAGCACACATAAAGGGTACACTCATGTACCCCTTACACAATTCATGTTCTGATAATTTTCTAGTTTCTAGAGACTGGAGAGTATCCACTTCCTTTTTGAATTTCAGACTTTGTACGTTTCTTATGCATGCTACATTTTTCTTGTCATACAGCGGAGCAATGTTGTTAGGTGGTGGTCTGTATACTTTCTTGGATAGGCTGTTCCCCGCCACAACAATGGTGATGTAGAAAATCTCTTGGCTCTTGATACGCCATGATCTCTTACTTAAACAGTTACATGTATATATTTCATACAATGTACTCAATTCAATAGAAATTCAAATGAGACTCTTGCATATCACAGCCGAATTCTTCCTCCCGGTAATGATAATCAGTGACCAAAGCATGCTCTTCTTAAGGGATGTGAATTACAGTATTTATGGTTTTAATCTCTCAATAGTCTCTTCGAGCATAAGCCCCGCTGCCAACTCATTACTAGGTCAAAGATTTAAAACGAAATATCACTTCAGTTTAAGCTGAAAATTGTAGGATCCAGTCAAAGTTGATATTATTTACCATTTTGGTCTAAAATAGTTATAACGAATTTGCTTGTTATTATTGGGTGAGTTTAATTGATAAGAGAGTATAACAATCATAGTAGGACTTGTAAAAATATGATAAATCTAGAAGTTCCATTGTGTCCTTCATTGAAGTTGGTCATTTAAACACATCTAACTCATCTGATATGGTCTTACTCCTTTTATTTTACAAACAAGGTTTAGAATAAATGATTACACAACTTAAATATTTGAATAAAATGAAACAAAATACTTGCCCAAGTAACTATGACGAGTTCTGGACATAGTTCACATGAAAGGCTTGACTCTTACACAAAAGATAAAGAAGAGAAACAGAAAAAAAATAATTAATATCACTAAATTTTTATTGTGAATACAACTATGGACACAAATGAAGCAATCACCCGATACAAGAAGAAAACTGAACTAGCTCAGTAGCTGTAGAAATGGTTTACAACCCAACGACACGGGGCAAGGGGATGAGAAAAAGAAAGTGCACTTTTTCTGTAATTTTAACTAATTTCTATGGTATATGACATAGCCGTCAAGCACTGGTGAATTAGTGCTTTGCAAACATTCCTTGTGTTAAAGAGGAAAAATCATAATCGCTCCCTGTCTTTGAGGTGGTCGATGATACTGGATATGCTGGTGAAACCGGAGATGCCGACTGAGGTTTACTTGCTCCTGTCGTTGTCGACGAACCATTAACTGGAGCAACTTGCCCCATAGCATAGTAACTGCAACAAGAGGCTACTTAATTAACTATAAAGAAATAGAAAAATCAACAGAAACAATATGGATATATGTTTTCCTATGATGACTTATGAATGAACAGTAGCAATGTATGGATCATGTACTAATAATGAGCAGTATCGCTTACTTAAGTGAATGAGATTTATTGCAAGGGTTAACAGCATATTTGAAACATAATCTTCAGCCAGTAAAGCCATCACAATCCTAGTAAATTTATAAAATTGTTGAAACGAAATGCCTCATTGTCATGTGTTCATTATGAGATAACTGAGCCAAATTCGAAGTAGCACACATGGGGCAGTAAAACCAGAAATTGATCGATATGAAAATTCCAAGACAGTTGGCACCGGCACTTGGTTTTGAAAGGAAAAGAATACATTTGATCCCTTTTTAAAAAAAAAAAATTGCATGTGTTCTTTCAATTTAATTGACTTGACCACGATAGTTCTCACAAGTGTGAAGTGACCTGTGACTAATTTTGCTAACAATTTTGTTAATTATAGAGCTTACGGTAAATTTATGGAAAGGACGATATTGACACAATTTTGAAAATGAAGTAACCAAATTAAACAAAATAAGGAACCACAAGAGTAATTTGGCCAAAGGAGAAAATTTTATGAAGAGAAATCAACCTTAATAACTCAGAAGTAAAAATAAATCCAAATAGCCTTTTTGGCAACACAGTCTATAGACTCTATAGATGATTTAGGGAATGACGAGTCCTGATTGACATCAATATCAACATAAGATCTTATGAAGAAAGATTAGGTCATATTTCAGAATAAACTCCTAATAAGTTACCCAAGCTGAAATTAAAGACTTTTTTAGAAACAAACCAACGCTGTACCTAGATTGTGGATACTGAACTGAACTCCCTGCTGAATGCGCTGCAGTCAAGTTCATTGTCTAACACAGAAGGAAGAAGATAAATAAATTGCTGAACAGTTAAGAACAAATCATTAATCAATTAACTTGATGCTTCCATGAATTATTTACCTGCATTAGTTTCTGCAAATCTTCCTGACTTCCCATGGGCACTATACCTGGGATTGAGTAGCCAGCAGCTGGCCAACTTTGGACAGGAATATTGGATCCAGGTTGTTGTATACCAGCCGGGAATTTGGAATCCCCACCAGCAGATTTAGCAGCAGCAGCCATTAGAAGAGACTGCTGTTGTTGTAAGTTGGCCAAGTACTTGGAATCCACACCACCAGATTTAGCAGCAGCAGCCATTAGAAGAGTCTGTTGTTGTGCCAGCATGGCCAGCTGCTGTTGATGCATTGCAAATGGAGACGCCACATTGCCCTGCAGATGTCCAGTTTACTGGGTCAGGCAAAATCTTATTTGCATACCAAAACAAAGCTGCACATCTAGGGATAGAGATCAACATCTAAATAGACTTGTTCTGATAAGCTCAAATAACAACAGAATGTGTATATTTTAAAAAACAATGCTAACCATATATCAAGTTAGAAGAAACTCAGGCTTAAAACAAACATATTGAAGCACCGGCACATACCTTCTCAAAGAGGCTCATGATATCATTTTTTACATCTTTTTGAGGGTTTTCTGGAGTTAAACTTGGTGTAACTGAAGGTGAGTCTTTAAATAAATCCTCAATTCCAGAAGTGGACTGAGGCGTACCGTCAACTGATTTTGTGGTATCAGTCTTTTCAGCTGACAATGCCTCTGTAGCAGCTGAAACAATAAGCAAAAAAATTTAAAAATAAGACAAACACAACAGATTATAAAACAAAAAGCTTCTAAAACAATGCCTAAAAGCACTTTCATTAGTGCTTCCATGATGTATTTTTTTCAAAAGGATAACTATGACATACACTGAAAACCTGCCCAGTTATTATCATCAGCAACAGTTTCAGCTGCACCTGAGCCCTTTTCATTTGGATCATCCATAGATAACATGTCAAAAAGATCCGTAGAAAAGTCAACTTTAGAAGAGGAATTTGGTGTGGTGTCAGTAGTCTGTTTTGAAGTTTCAACTTGGAGTGCTGGTGCAACAGGTTCCACTTTATCCACATTTTGAGGTTTTGCCACGGGAGTTACCTGTTCAGAAATTGATTATTTTCACACATCTAAAAAAGTATAAATAAACCATGAAACAATCAACTTTAAAGAGAAAGGTAAAAAATTCCATTCTACAGAAAAGAGAAAGAAAAAACAAGATCCTTTATCTATGTTAATCGCTTAGTGTAGTTTATCATACAAGTTATTCAATGTATATACCAATATATAAATGATTTTATATATTATAGTTGTCAATTAATATTTCTCTCACTTTATTTCCCATACATCCAACACTAACAATATTTACCTCAGTCATAAAATTTCCCTACAAGGGGTCAGCATCTTAGTTCTATTACTGCATGTCAAAACTGTGCTGCTCGTTATGTATTTTAGGAAGTTTTATATTTTATCCTTGGTATCATTTTATTCTTTATTACAGTTGCATCTTGCTATTGATACTAGGATTTGTCTGCTAAGAATTAGCTCTCTATATTTCCTAAAATTATCAACAAGCTCATGTATTTATAGGTCCAATGGCCTCATTATTGATGCACAAAAAATATATTATTCTTTCTAAATATGAGATGGTATCAGAGCTCCTAATCTTCAGGAGTCTCTGCCCGTGTCTGTCAACCCTAAAGTGCAGCCTTCATTGTTGGGTCACCTTGAACCATATTGTAGCCTTCTCTGCACCACCTTGAACCCTTTTGCAGCCTTTATTGCTGCATAATCAACCTATATGGTTGAGATCGTGAATTTAGGAATGGAAATTGGAGACAGATCACACTACCAAAGGATTGCAGAATGTTTATTCTGCTTATCGATTAATTGAAAAGAATTATCTCAAATGATCTCAATCAACTCATTAAGACCATCACAAAAGGAAAAGGAAAGGTTAGTCATCTGACTGATAATGCACCTAATGAAAATGATGTCAAGTTCAAATCCTAGGATGAAGAAGATTCCATGATCATGGCATGGCTGTAGAATTCAATGGTTCCAGAAATCAATGATACCTGCATGTTCCTTAGATCAGCAAAGGATATTTGGAGGCAGTAGAACAAACATATTCTAAGGCCAAGGATGCTACCAAATTTATGATATAAAGGTGAAAATTGTGGTTGTGAAACAGAGAAACAGATCAATTATAGAATATGCTAATCAACTCAAGTCCCTATAGATGGAATAGGATCACTATTGAGTTATAAAAGCAATGTGTTCAGAAGACTCAGCAACACTGAAAGAGTGTATAGAACAAATAGAGTCTATGATTTTTTGGTAGGCCTAAATCTTGAATATGATCAGGTTCGAGTCCAAATTTTGAGAAAAGAAAAGGTTCCAGGGATTAATGAAGTTGTAACCATTATCCAGAGTGAAGAAAGCAGGAGAGGACTGATGCTGGAGACCCCAACTACTGAAAACTTACAATAATAATTGAAGGAGGAAAAAGAATGATTGCTAACTAGAGGAAAAAAGCAGGGTTCCCATTATGGAGAGAGAAGGTTTGGTGAACCTACTCCACACAAGGGAGACATGCTGGAAATTATATGGAAAACCCCAAAGCCAAGAATGGGGGCAAAGAGGAGGAAAAACCGAGAATGGGAGCATAAAGGAGGCCCTAAAAGAGGGGAAGGGCAAGGACAAACACACCTTGTTAATAGACAAGGTGAAGAACCTGTCCTTCCTTATTAAATTGGAGAAGCGCGCATGTGCATGCTCTCTAACATAATCTAGTAAAAATTTCCATTTTTTTTTGTTTTAATGCTCTTCAGACCTTTGTACTCACTATTAGATACTAGACTCTGGAGTCAATGACCATATGACCCCACTACCCAAATACTTCTCCATGTCCTAGCAACAAGAAAATTTCCACAGCAGATGAAAATCTTATAACAGCAGCAGGACAAGGAGAGATCCAAATAAGCCCATCCATAACCTTAAAAAGTGTCCTTCATGTCCCTAAATTGTCCACTAATCTGATTTCTCTACAAAAGATCTTTAATGTAATGTTTTTCATAGCAACTCTAGTATTTTACAGACAAAACTCAGGGAGGACAATTGGACATGCTAGAGAATAAAATGGCCTTTACTGCATGGAGGTCCCTCAATAACCACTTCCTCATATTTGAATCCCCCATGACCAGTAAAGAGAAAGCTCAACAATACCATTGTCGGCTGGGACATCCTTCATTTCAAGTTGTGGCATGAATCAGATTCAAATTGTGTGATTCACGATTTAGTTCCGTTACACACGATTCATGGTGACGTATACATTTCACGAAGCTTCACGTGGGATATGAAAAATCTCAAAAAGCAAAAATGAAACGAACAGTCACACATCTTTCATAGAACTTTTTGCCTATAAATTGAGAAGGGCAAGAAAGATGAAATGTAAGGCGGTGGAGAAGGTAAACGAAATACAGTGGAAGCATGGGGAGAAGAAACATAGCAGAGAAGAGAAAAGAAGAAGCTCATACTAGAAGAAGAAAATAAAATCAGTAGAAAAAGAAAAAAGAACAGAAACTTACTGGAGCAAGTACGAAACAACAATGGAGAGGAAGAGCAAGTTGGAGAAGAACAGGCTTGTATAATTAAACAATCTGCTTTTGAGATCAATACAGACTTTCACACTTTAGATTTGTGTTTTCTTACTTTTGATAGATGTAATACTGACTCTATGTTTTAATATTATTTTAATATTTATCTCAACTTTTTATATATGTAGTTCCGTATGTTTTAATATTAACCTTAGTTTTCAAATACTTCTAGATTGTGTTGTCTTACTTTTGAAATATGTATATGTTTTAATAGTTATCTCACTTAATAGATACTTCTAGATTGTGTTTTCTATATTTAAAATTAGTAGATGCAGTGCCATTGCTGGAGGAACATCCAAGCCACCATACACAAGAATAAACGACAGAAGAATTGTCTGTATAAATACTAGAACAAACATGTATAGGAACTATATTTTGTTTTCTTTTCAAGAGTACTTTGTAGATGAAATAAAGACACTCTAGAAACCCTAACTTTTCACACAAGTAAGCATTTCAAAAGAAGCATACACGGCCTCCTTAAGCCACCGCAACTCACCTTAGTTAAGTACACTTAACTAGGGTTATGGGAGCTTAAGGACCAAGCTACCTTCATCTATAAATACCCTAAAACAAGCTCATGTATTCAAATTTACTAATGAAGAATTCAGATTTGAAACCTCATTCTCTCCCAAATCTCTCCTGATAGTGAGCCTAATTGGCCTAGTGAATCTAAGGAAAGATGGCCACACCTCTTTCCCTTCATTGCACCTTCAATTCCAGCGAAACCTCTCACTTTCTCTCAACTTCGGTGCACCTTCTTCAACTCATTTCCTCTGCCACTCCAATCATTCCATCAACTACAACCTTGGACTACATCAACCATCATATATGTATTGATATTATTATAATATTTATCACACTTTATAGATACTTTTAGATTGTGTTTTTCACTTTGAAATAAGTAATGCAGTATCATGTATGTTTTTTTAGGCAACATTAATTATTTGTTAGTGATTCTTTTGGTCCTTTTTTTTTTAAATTGCATTTCAAAATATATTCTTGTATTTGTTTATTTTTTTTATTTTTTGATATAAAATTATTTAAGTTCCTGTTTATTTAATTTTTATATAAAATTATTTAAGTACTTATTTTAATTTATTACATAAGATTGTATAAGTATATGTTTATATAATTTTTTTATTTTTTTTTATATAGAATTGTTCTTGTATTTGTTCTTATATTTTTTCTACAAAAGTGAGTTCTTCAAGGATTTTGTTTATTTTGTTATTTTAGGAAGAAGAAAAAATCAATTGTTGTTTGTTTGACTCTATTGGTAGAGGGAATGAGTTAGACAAAGCAAAAGAAAGAAACATATGGTACATGGAATGATTGTGGGAATCATTGTGAGAGCATTCCTCCCTCGTAGACTTCTAATCAAGTATATGTATTGGTCACATATGTCATTGTGTGTACATCTGATCCAGAATATCAAAGACATGTTTATGAAGTTATTAAAAGATAAATAAATAACCAAAGAAACAAATCGTCAAAAATTGTTTCGAAGAAGTGGATATCCAAGATAGTAATAAAAAGGGGACATTGGAGTCATTTTCTAGGAAGGGGAAACAAGGAGTTATAAAGGAAATACAATCAATGAAATGTTTGAAGACATAGAATTGGTCATTCTAGACATTTGCAAATGCATATATGGTAATGTTTTACCATTTAATTTGGTAAGAAGCTCCTTATTTGTTCAAATGCTAAAATTCGTTGTTGAATATAGAAAGGGTTTAAATTAAAGTCTCCTACTTATCATTAAGTTAGGGTGTCTTATTTGAAAAACATAGTTGACAATATCCAAGCTAGTTTGGAGAAATATAAGGTTGAATGAGAGAAATGTGGTTGTACTTTGATGATGGTTGGATAGATGGAAAAACGAGGTCTCTTACCAACTTTTTGGTGAATAGTTAAAGTGGATCAGTTTTCTTAAAATTTATTGATACTGGTAATGTGATCAAGGATGTCAAACAAATGTTTGAACTATTTGATTTTGTGGTAGAAGAAATTGGGGAGGATAATGTTGTGCATGTTGTTAGTGATGATGCTTCTAACTTTGTGGCAGTAGGAAAAATGTTAAAATTTAGAGAAGATAACAAAATTATTTTGGTCTCCTAGAAGACATTGGTCAGCTCCCAGTATTTTATAATACATGAAGGTCAATAAGAGGTGAACATTGTTTTATGTGATGATATATTCTGGAAATCAATCCAATGTTGTTTGAAGTGTGTAACTCCACTTGTAAAGTATTAAGGCTCGTAGGTGGAGACACAAAACCTGCTATGCCATATATCTATGAAACTATGGATAAAGCTAAAGAACAAATACCCACAAATTCCAAGAATCAAGACTCTCAAATAGAAAAAGGTGTGGAAAATAATTGATACTCATTGGAATTTACAATTACATAGTCCTCTTCATGTTGCTACTTACTACCTTAACCCTAAGTAACTATTATTATTATACCTTAATCATTATTGCAAATTAATAGTGATTTTTTAATTTCCTTTTATAAAATTTCATTATGACAATGAGGATAGTGAAGTTTTATATGGTTTATGTGAGATAGTTGAAATAATAATCCTAGATAGAAGGATTAGATTTCAACTTGATCAACAACTGATAGATTCAAAACAGCACAAGGACTGTTTGGAAGAAGCATGGCAATAGATACTAGGGATAAGAAGCATCTTGGCAAAGCATTTAAGTAATCTTAATAGTTTCATAAAAAGCATAACAGTTCGGATGACATTTATTGATGTTAGCTTTTGGTGGAGAGGGTAAAGAGCTACAAAATCTAGCAATGAGGGTTTTGAGACTCACTTGTAGTGCTACTGGGTGCAAGAGAAATTAGAGCGGATTTGATCAAGTGCATACTAAGGGAAGAAATTGTGTAGAACAACAAAGATTAAATGCTCTTGTCTTTGTTAATTATAACCTTCAACTTGAGACGAGGGAAACGATTAGAGAGGAGAAATGGGATATTTATGCCTATATGTTTATCTAATATTGAATCAAATGATGACTCGATTACTGAAAAGAAGGATCCTTGCCTACCAAACGATGTTTCATGGATGGATATACATGAATATTTTACTCTTGGAGAAGGAGCTCCAAGCAAGAAAAAGAAGAGAGGTATTTGTTTAAACTATAAAAATTGTGCAATTAAATGAATCATAAATATTATAATACTTAAAATAGGTGTTTTGTTTCTTTAATAGGTCCAAGAAATTTAACTACTAAGATTGATAAAAAGTGAAAATTTACCATAACCGAAAATGATAATGAAATTGAAGATATGGTTGAAGAGGTAAAGGAAGAGGATGAAAATGAATTGCAAAAGAATGTTATATTAGAGGAAGAATATCATATATCTTATAAGTGACATTGATCTCGGAGAAGATGAAAAAGCATAAGATTAACATGTAGGATTTAAATATAGAAAATATTATTATACATCTTACTATCATGTTTTAATTTTGTGGGTTGAAAATTTTGATTTCATTTTCATATATGATATTTCTAATGTTTTTTTCATGTCACTTATTCTTATTTAAAAATATCATATTTTATTTATTATGTATCTTACGATTTATAATAAAATTCAATTCATGATTCAAAAAAATCGAAAAACAATTCACGATTTGAATCTCAATTTGATAACACCATGAATTGGATTATTGAAAGGAAAAATGGACACTTACTAAAACAAACTAGAGCTCTACTCTTTCAAATATCATGTTCATAGGAAATTTTGGGGGAAACCCTTCTTAGTGCCACTTATCTCATCAATAGGTTACCCTCTAAAATCTTAGGGGAAAAGAGTTCCATGGAAGTTCTATCATTGTTCTACCCATACTTAGACCCTACAAATAAACTCCAAACTAGAATAATTGGGTTTTACCCTTTGTACACATTCATAGTGATGGAAGGGGAAAATAAGATCCTAAGGATGTCTAGTGTGTGTATTTAGGATACTCAATCGCGCATAAGCAATATAAATGTTATCACCCACCATCCAAAAAATTCTTGTCAAGAGATGTCACCTTTAATGAAAAAGAGAGCTACTTCAAGCAACCTCGTCTTTAGGGGGAACCAGAGCATGCACCCAACAGACCCAACATCCTCTTCACCCTTTTATCAATTTTCCTATTCTTTGAAGAATTATCATTTATATATAAAACCTTTCTCACAAACCTAAACTCTATAATCACACCTTTCTTTATTTCTGAAGCATTATCTGACAGGAAATGGAAACAAGCCATGGATGTGGAAATTGAGGCATTAAAAAAGAACAGGACTTGAGAACTTGTCACCTTACCAACTAGAAAAAGATCCTTGGGGTGTATGTGGGTATATACAGTAAAATATTGGACTGATGAGACATTGAACGTTAAAAGGAAAGGTTAGTGGCCAAAGGATTTACTCAAACCTATGGAGTAGATTGCTTGGAGACATTTGATATAGTTGCTAAGATGAACACGGTCAGAGTAACATTGTCATTAGCAGCAAATCGTGATTGGGATCTGCAGCAGTTCAATGTGAAGAATACATTCCTACAAGGAAACCTTGATGAAGAATATACATGTAGTTTCCCTCAGGCTATGAAGGACAGGTTGCTACTATAACTTTTTGCATGTTAAGAAAGGCTTTGTAAGGTTGAAACAATCCCCAAGACCATGGTTTGGTAGATTCACCAAGGTTATGACAAGTCTAGGTTGCAAACAAAGTCAAGGAGCACACTTTATTCATCAAACATTCAGTTTTAAGGGGAGTAACAATATTGTTGGTGTATGTAGATGATATATAATAACTGGGTATGACAAAAAGGAGCAGCAAATATTAAATCAATGCCTTATCACATAAATTGAGATTAAGACATTATGAAGACTTAAATATTTTTTGGGGGATTGAAGTGGCTTATTCCACAAGAGGAATCTACATATGTCAACAAAATATATTATTCACTTGCTTGAAGAAACCAACTAGATAGACTGCAAACCAACTAGTACTCCAATTGTTCCAAGCATAAAGTTGGAAAGTGAAGAGGAGGATATTTCAATGGACAAGGAAATTTATCAAAGACTCCTTCACAGACTTATTTACTTATCTCACAATAGGCCAGACATTGTTTTTGTTGTGAGTCTAATAAGTCAGTTTATGCACCAACCAAAGGAAGCATTTAAAAGGGGCTCCAGGAAGAAGAATTTTATTTTAAAAAAAAACAAGAGTGTAAGTCTTGAAGCATATATGAATACAGGTAAGAAGGGTTTTATTTAAACAAAACAAGAGTGTAAGTCTTGAAGCATATATGGATACAGGTTATGCATGTTCAGTTATGGATAGAAGATCAACTACTTGATACTACACCTTCCTTGGTGGAAACTTAGTGACTTGGAGGAGCAGAAAACAAAATGTAGTAGCTAGATCGGGTGCTAAAGCAAAACTTAGAGCAATGGCTGAAGGAATATCTGAACTTTTATGGTATAAGATTATATTGGAAGACCTAAAGATAAAGTGGGATGAACTTACAAGTTTATATTGTGATAATAAATATGCGATTATTATAGCCCACAACCAGGTGCAGAATGATGGAACTAAACATATTGAAGTGGACAGATATTCTATTAAGGAAAAACTAGACAGTGGCTTGATTTGCACCCCATATGTGTCCACTCAAGATCAACTTGCAGACATACTCAGATTTTTCTTGTCACACCGTATCATGGATTCTTTACTCTTAATATGAGAAAATTTTGACAACCAACACAACTGCAACAGCCACAAAAATACTTGAAAACTTGATTATCATTAAGAAAACTTTGGCAATTAAGTCCAATTAAGTTTGAAAAATGCCATGATGGCTTCTTTTATTCATTCTGTTATCATAATCAGTGGAGCATTACCGAACCACCAATCCGATCACTGTTCTTTCAATGGATGCTTATATATCCAAAACTATGCATACAAGATGCGCACAATAGCACCTATTTGGACCTTTTTTTCCTGAAAAATAAGAGGGAGAAATCCTAAATTTAAACATGACAGCTTATTTCTTATAGCTCCAAAGTTGATGGCATGAGTTCCATGCATCCCTTCATTTGTTAGTTTTATTGCTAAAAATACTTGTAGCTCATGAGTCAAAACACTGATAACAGAACAGACACTACAACCACAATGATATATATAATTCACCACATGAATGAGAAATATTGTTAAATAACTAATATAGTACCACTACAAGGCTATAACATGGAATTTTCCAACCCCTCTACCATAGGCAATTTGTGATGTTATAGGGCCGCTATGGTGGCGTATATGACAGAATTTTGGCCTTCTGCCATCCACCATTGATAACCTTGCAGGGGGAGAGAGAGAATGCTTACCAGGTCAGGCCCTTTGGGAGGAGCAGGAACACAAATTCTTGTAGCAGGAATAGCATTTGAAGGTTGGATTTTCTTCCTATCCTCAAAATTATTCTCAGACACAGCTGCATAACTATGGCCAACCCTTTCCACAGGCCTTTGCCAATGTGAAGGACTTTTCTCTTCTCGAAAACTAGAAGGTGATTTTGGTTTCTCATTCCTTGCAACCCATCTCTTCTCTTCATACCTTAAATTATATGCAATGATTGAAAGCAAAGGATCATCTTCACCACACTCACATGATAAGCATACACTTCTAACTATACAAAGATTGAAAAGGAAAAAAATTTAGTCTGGTTAAAGTGTTCATCAAATGACATACTTTGCACGAATGAAATTTTCAATTCCAACTCTATCATAATTTGGGGGTAATTCTGCTTCCCAGTAACTGTTTGCCTTCTCATTTCCCATCGCTATATATGGCCAAAAAAAGAAATTCAAATATAATGAGAAGACTATATAACTAATGCATACATACAAACATAACTCAAAAATAACCACAAGATCATGACAATTTAGATTTCCTTACATTGAATGAATGCAACCTGCTCTGGAAGCCAGGTGTCCAAAGTTGCCGAGCGAACCTGCAGATAAGCTACCAGGTAAGCATAGCTAAATAAATAAGAATTTCAATACCAAGTTTAAATTTAGAACCAGCTTTTAGTTGACATAAATATTTAGAGACTTATTGTAACAACCAAGATGCAAATTACCAGCTAAAGAAGGCATTTTTCTACTGCTACTCATTAAGAGTCCTTGTTGACAGTATTTGGCAAACAACCGAGTGAAATGAGCTTGAAAATAATACACCGTCCCTCAAAATAAATAATATAGTCCAGACTATTAAATTAACATTTCATAATTGAATTCACAAAGATTTTATTTCCATACAAGATGACTATAATACATAATTTCCCCCTCATGATTTGGTTTCTGATAGATCAAACTGAAACCATTTTAAGAAACAACATTACAAGAGACCCACAGATTCAATCACTTTTACAA
Source organism: Phaseolus vulgaris (assembly GCF_051622355.1). Classification (NCBI taxonomy): domain Eukaryota; kingdom Viridiplantae; phylum Streptophyta; class Magnoliopsida; order Fabales; family Fabaceae; genus Phaseolus; species Phaseolus vulgaris. Next base: position 44,215,144 of record NC_143508.1, on the reverse strand, counting down.
TACCAAGGAACATAACATTACCTTTGATATGTGTACCCCAAGACTTCTATGTATTCCAGAACACTGCATGCATATAAAGATGCCAAGATTGACACTAGCCCATCTTGGGCCTCTGCAAATCAAATTTTCATAAAAATTTGTGAAGAAACAAAAAGAAAAGAAAAAACCCTAGAAAATTCGTACACAATGAAAATCCAATTTTCACAGACAGATTCGCAGCTCTATTTTCTACTGACATCAGAATGTGAGATAAAGATTGGATCATTTATATCCAGCAAGATACATACTTGGCTTTGCAGTCAGCACATTCCTTATTCTCTTGTAGTTTAAGAAGTCCTTCCAATATCTGCATAGTTAATTTAAAGTAAATATGAAATATACAATCAAAGGATAAAATGGAAAAAGTGAAAAAAAGTGTAATAAGTTCCAATGAATGAAACAATCCAAAGTTCATATTTCAAAATATAAGGATTTCAAATATATACGACAAAAGTATATATGTAAATTGATGTACATCCTAATCAAGAAAATTACCCAACCATCCAAAATAAAATAAAAAACGAAGTATTGGCCTTTTCAGCTCATACATACATACATGTACATATACATACATACATGTCATATACATACATACATGTACATATACAAACATACATGTACAAATAGATACATGCATACAAATATATAATAGATAAATAATTATTTATTTGTTTTTTCTCTTAAATCAAATCAAATCCCCACAAAGCTTTTTCCTTATGACCGCAATCAACTCAATGAATCAACTTCTCAATTATAAGCTAACAAACACCCAAATACTTGTGATCGATCCTCAAGGAAATTAAATAAACCCAGAAACACCAAAAGAAAAAAAAAGAAGCAAAGTTTGATCATTTCTCCAGATCAAGAACAGGGATTTTGAGCAACCACAGATTTCCAACTGATAATGCTTCTAATGGCTCCATAATATTTTACAAATAAACATCTTCAAAAAGAAAACAGAAAATTAAGCAGGAATTACATGAGGATTAGAGAGATGGATTCATTAATTTAATCTCGAAAAGGATTAACATAATAACACACAGATCAAATTATGCTATAACCATCAGTCCATCATCACAAATCATCGATCCATTTCTACAAAACTTTTCTTTATATTTCAAATTTAATCCCGAAAACAACTAAACATATAACACGCATATCAATTTAAGCCATAACCATTAATCCATCACCACCAATCATCGATCCATTTCCGAACACCACATCCAAATTTATTTTCCTTTTATTTCAAAAACACCTAACAAATAATTACGTCATACAATAAGCAATCACACAACCTCGCGACTCCGGAGTTCGATTTCTCGACAAGTGAATCGGACAGCGATGGAATCGAATCCAGCAATTTAGAATTCTCATGATCACCATTCCCTTTGAATCGAAGGTTTGCGAAATTGGGAAATGGCGCATTAACGTATTGATAATATTGAAAAGAAAATAGGTGAAAACCTTCTTGTGTTTGGCGTTGAGCTCTTTGGAGACGTTGGCCTTCTCGTTCATGATGCGAATGAAAAGGTTGGGCGTTGGCGAGAGAGAGAAAGGCGAAGAAGATCGAAGGGCAAAATGGTCTTTTAATGCGCTTTCTCTCTCCTCTCTCTAGGTTGTGATCTGTGTTAGGAAGAATGTGACCAAAGAAGAAGGAAGACGAAGAGGAATGAAGGAGAAATAGATATCTCAGTTAATTTGACTTTTATTATCTGCGATTTTGCTATATTTTCTCCCAACGCTCTTATTTTGGCTTTTCGGGGATACCTCTTTTTTGCCCGTCAGTTAAGTTCAAAAGTTTTGTATCAACTTTTAAAAGTAAGCCAATTCAAATACCATGAAAATGCTTCTTACACTATTTTCTTTTAAATAATATATTATAATACTTTATATAATAAATGTGGTGCTCTTGGCAATGTAGGGAGAGCACTGGGCCGACACTGTGGGTGGATCCGTAGTTGGTAAAAAAAATGTGAGATAGATTTATTATTTTAGTTTGTTAACATGTTTAGATTTGTTTCCCATAACTCAATTTATGGGTCAAGTGCGGAGCTCGGGACATGCTAGATTGCTAGCTTGTGTAATAATAAAAAAGGTTTTTTTTTTTTAGCATTCTATCTCATTTCTTCTTGCACCCTATCAATTCTGGAAGTTAAAATAGTTCTTTCATATTTTTAAAGGTAAAATAGTTTGAAAATGTTAGTTTGGATTTTTATTTTCTCTTCTAAATTTCTATTTCTAGAATTCATTTTATATTATGGAAATTAAATTTTGAAATTGATGAGATGAAGGAAGAAACATTCTAATAAAAGTTTTTTTATCAACTTTTAAAAGTAAGCCAATTAAAATACCATGAAAATGCTTCTTATACTTTTTTTAAAAGAATAAATTATAATACTTTATATAATATATGTGGTGGTTTTGGCAATCTGGGGTGTGCACTGCGGGTCGATTCATAGTCAGTACAAAAAAATGTGGGGTGAGTTTATTATTTTGGCTCGCTAATCTATTTAGGTTTGTTCCGCATAACACAACCCACGGGTCAAGTGCGAAGCGGGACATGCCAGTTTGCTATCTTGCATAATAATAAAGAGTTTTCTTTTTTCAGCATTCTATCTCATTTCTTCCTGCACCCTATCAATTCTGGAAGCTAAAATAGTTCTTTCAGATTCTGAAAGGCAAAATAGTTGTTTCAGAAATGTTAGTTTGGAATTTTTTTTTCTTTACAAAATTCTATTTCTAGAAGTCACTTTTTATATTATGGAAATTAAATTTCGAAATTGATGAGATGCAGGAAGAAACATCCTAATAAAAGAATATAATTTTTTCTTATACAGGCTAATCCGTGGGTCAAAACTTATTTCGGGTGGGCCAACAAATTCAACCCACATCCTTTTTGCGGGGCGGGACAAATGCGAAGCGGGACAGCTCATATTGTCACCCATAATATGTGGTCGAAACTATCTCAATGTCATATAACCGAAACGATATAGGAAACACTAGTAAAAACATATTGGAACACATGAAGGAACCATAATCAAATACGATATTAACTCCTAATCAAATACAATATTAAATTCCAATTAAGTGTGGTAAACCATTCGCATGGATGTGATATCGTCCGTATTGATCTAGGCCCATCCATGTGAAGACTCATTAAGACCATAAATAGGTTGACATTGAACAGGTAAGGGATGATGTCAATAATATTTATTATTCATAAAACTCACCCGACTAACTTGACTGTTGGAGTACCTTTTACAAGTACCTCTTCTCGGACCACAAATAACCATTTGTGACCCTTTAGACGAGAACATCTCAAAAGCACGTAGGGCAGAAAAATAAAAAAAAGCAAATGAAGGGGCATACTTGGTCCATGTAAAAATATTGGCGTCCACCGTAGGGCCTACGAGGATGTTGAAGAAGTTTATGGTACTGATAAGGAACTTGACAGGCCAACAAAGAACATCAAACATGAGACTAATTGAAGCAAGACAAACAACTCTACAGATGGAGTTATAAACGGAGCTAACAGAGCTTAAAAAGAAAAATAGGAAAGAAATTACCGCTTTAAGAAGGAAGAACGAAGCAATGAAAAAAAGGCTAGGGGAGGGAACTCACTTGATGGCAGAGCCCCTAGCAAAGAGCCAATCACTAGGGAAATGGCTAAAAGAATACAAGAAGAGTGAGACTCAGCTACTCCAGGAAGAGATACACTCTTATACATGTTTGAAGGAGTCATAACCTGGTTATACAATTTATGATAGGATTTCATTTCTTGTAAACTAATTGGCCTTAAATTGGGCCAAGTAGCATAGAAATTTGGGTTTTAAATAAAATAGAATTAGGTTAGGGTCCCTGAACCTAATTAAGGCTTAATTGAGCTTAATTATGGCTCGTTTTAAACCCTAGCACAATTACATATAGGAATATCACGACTAGGTTAAACATGCTTAACATGTTGTGATCACACTGTCAATGTGACTAGGAATAGGTGCCAAGTTTGAATTTAAATCACCCTCTAAATTCCCTTTTAATTGGTCAGCCATTTCACTTATAAATAAAGGTGTAAGGCATTGTATTTTTCAGATCAATGAATATAGAGGTATGTTGTCCATTTGCAAGCTAATAACTCTATATGTCTAGTCTCTTTAGGATAGACAACTTGTTGGTCTCTTCCATTTTTCTCCAAGTGATTAAGCCTCAACTATCACTCTTCCTACACCTCACGACTACTCCAAAGGTTCATGGCTTCTTAGAAGTTCTTCCTTGATCCATTCAGCCATTGTGCTTTTGCAACACTCATTCAATTCATCAATAGAGCCAAACCAGAAGAAGAAGAAGAAGATGTTATCATTTTTGTATCTAGAGTTTTGGTTCAATAAGAGCTAAGTATCTTCTTTTTGTGTTTTATTTTTTTTTAATTTTGTATCGTCTCAATTGTATTCTTTCTTGTCTTGATTTGTTCCAAAGATAATTCTCATCATTTATATTGTGGTGTTTTCAATTTTAATCGATTCAATTTTGCTAATTCTCTTTGAACCATTCGTGTGAGTTTTAGGCATCTATTTGAGTAAACCGTGTGTGTGCTTTTACTTTTTAGTCTTCTTAGAATTTTCAATCAGTACAATTGTTTTTAATTGGAGTATCTTTGCTTTTGAATCTAATTTCAAGTAATGTATTTCCACAAATGTCATTAAATTCGTGTAGAACTTTTCTAATATTTTGGTTATTTGCTTTGATTTAAGTCATGCATATAGTATGAAATTGTGTTGTTTGGTGTCTTTCTAATTTTTTCTATTTGAGTTGTATACTTGTTGTTAGTGCCAAACAAGTTCTGTATTCATAAACCTTTTGTGTCTTGGGTTTATGTGGCAATTGATTTTGGAATCAATTAAGAAGCCTATAATTTCCAGTTTTCCATATTTGAATGTTGATTGAAATTTATTTGCTACAATTTGATTTTGTTAAAAAAAATATGAAACTCTGGAATTGAGTATTTTGAAGTGTTAAGAAGCATTAGAAAAATATACATCAAAATTCAAAATAGAAAAAAATACATCAAAATTCAAAATAGAAAAAAAATGAAAAAACAATTACAAACAGTGTGCAAAAGAGTTGTTTCTAGTGAGTTGAATTGAACAACAAGTTTAAAAAAATTTATTGCAATTAATTGGTAAACTTTTTTGGCAAAATTCTAGTGGCACTATTCATTTATTGATTGAAGTTTTGGTGATCAAAATTTCAAAGGTTGAATCCAAATATAAAATTCAACATAAATCCAGCAAGTTCATTCAAAATAATTACCATTTCTTTAGTATTTTTGGTTTTGTTCATCTAATCTAGATCCTTTCTTTAGGATTTTTCAAATTCTGTGCTAGCCTTTTATTATGTGCCTTGTTTTCTTGATTGTCATTTCTTATCTAATCATTTGAGTATGTTATCAAAATTCCTTTTGAGTAGTACTTGTTTCAAATTGTTCTTTTGTTGTCTTCAACATGCTTGACCATTAATTTGGAGTGGTTAATTACTTTGGTGAATATTGGAGTTGTAATTTGGTGAAAAATAATTCTTTAGAGAAGAAAGGTCGTGGATCAATCAAGTTTGAATATCCTAAAGAGATAAAGCAAGGAGAAGCAACACAAAATCAAACAAACAAAAGGAAACAAACACTTAAAGTGTATATAGTATAGAAATTTTGTATTAAAAAAATTTGATTGTATTCATTTTGAGTTGTAATTGTTTTAAACTTTCAATTAGAGGATTAATCTTTCGTCTTAGTCGGTGAGTGTCTCTTCAAGGTCCAAAGGTGCCAAGAAGCTTCACTAAGGAAACATCTATTTTTAATTTCTAAGTCTTAGAAATTTAATTTGTTTTAGTTTTGCTTCCAATTCGTGCTTTTATTTGTTGTTTTACATCTTTTTGTGTTTCTAATAATTTGCTTAGAGAAAAATTTGTGTGAAGTGTATTGTGATAGTATCTGGCTAGTTCAGGCTTGGTACTGAAGTGATCTTCAGTGGTCCACTTCCTTCTTCTGGAAAACTACCTAGTGCACTGAATGCAGCTTTTCTCTTTTGGATATTTTTTTAATACAAACTTTTATCATGTCTACTGCTCACCCTAATGAAAGTGACTTTAGTTTCACAAAATCTCTTTTAAAACAAATGGCAAAGGATCTACATTCATTTCAACCAAGGAAACAACAACATAAGAATCAAATAATTGAAGAAAAATGTAAAAGAGATTCTCATCTCGTAGTTATTGAAGAGAAAATAAAAATTATAAGAGAGAAATATGAAATCATAATAGAAAAATTAAAAAGTCAAAGATCTTAGAGTGATAAGTCTAGAGAGTCACCCATTGATGAAGGGAGTCTTAGAATTCATGATTATTATCAACCCACACCTATAAGGTCTAGAAGAGAAAGCCATAAACCTGAAGTCAAAGTTGACTTACCTTACTTTCATGGGAAGGAAAAAGTTGAAATCTACCTGGATTTGGAAATAAGGTAGAACAACTATTTGCTTGTCACCAAGTAAGTGAGGCAAAAAAAAGTACCCCTAACTACCTTAAGCTTTCAAAACAATGCTATGTATTGGTGGACTACTTTAGAGAAAGAAATATGCCTCCATAAGGAACCTCCAATTACATATTGGAATGATCTTAGGAGTGCCTTGAGGTGTCACCATATTCCTTCTTACTACAATAGGGAGCTAATGGACAAGCTCCAAAGGCTCCAACAAAAAGATATTAGAGTAAAAGAATATAGGCAGAACATGGAGCTATATATAATGAGAGCATCCATTAGGAAAAAAGAAAGTACCACCATCTTTATATTTTTAAGTGGTCTTAATCTTGAGATAAGAGATAAAGTAGAACTTCCACCCTATAGGGATTTTAATGACTTGGTCCAACTTTGTATTAAAGTTGAACAACAAAATTTAAGAAAATGATCAATTCGTAAAGAAGGTTCTTACTCTAACTCTTATCCCAAGAAAGAATATAAAAGAGAGTATAAAGGGAAGGTAGTTATTCAAAAGATAAACCTAAAGAGGAAACCTCCAAGAGTCTAGAGGAAGGGAAAGATGTGAAAACTCCACACACACGCACTAGAGAAATACAATGCTTTAAATGTCTTGGTAGAGGTTATATAACATATCAATATCTCAGCGAAAGAACCATGGTCTTAAGGGGCATAAATGAGTATAGTAGCCAAGAGGATGAACCTAGTGATAGTGTTGTGTCAGATAAAGAGAAAAGTGAGAATGCATATCCATATGAGGGAGAATTATTGATGATTCGTAAAACCCTAAGTAATCAACCTAATGAAAGTCAAGAGTCATAAAGAGAATTTTTTTCATACACGATGTAAAGATTTAGAAAATATTTGTTCTTTGATTGTTGATAGTGGCTCTAGCTGCAACTGTTGTAGCATGAGGCTGGTTGAAAAGCTTAGTCTTCCAATTATTCCCCCTACCTTAAGCCTTACAAATTGCAGTGGTTGAATGAAAATGGGATTTAACTGTAAACAAAAAAGTGAAAGTCAATCTTTATGTGAGTAGTTACAAAGATGAAATTTTATGTGATGTAATACCCATGGAAGCTTGTCATATTTTACTGGGAAGGCCTTGGAAATTCGATAAGAAAACCATGCACAATGTCCTTACCAACTAGATAACTTTCACTCATAAGGATAAAAATTTTGTACTATTTCTTCTTACACCCTCATAGATAGTAGAAGATCAAGTACAAATGAAAATAAAAAGAGAAAACAAAAAAATCAAGAAGTATTCCTTAGGGACAATGCTGAGCTGTGGGAGAAGAGTGCTCCTTCTCACGAGGTCATTTAGATGGAAGCCAAATTACTAAAAAAAGAAATAAAAAAGAGTTCTTCAATCTAAACAAGCTCTAAAGCCTCATTCTTTGTAAATGAGCACATGCACTGTCACACTTTTTGAACCAAATGTTTTACCTTCTGGAATAAAAAATCTTTTAGAAGAATTTGATAATGTGTTCCCTAAGGAAGGATCAATTGGAGGGGCCTAGAACATCAAATAGATTTAGTGCCTAAAGCTAGTCTACCAAATAGATCAGCATATCCAGATGAAACTAAGGAGATAGAATCAGAGGTTCAGGAATTGTTGGAGAAGGATTGGGTACAAAAAAGCCTAAGTTCTTGTGTTGTACTTGTCTTGTTGGTGCGTAAGAAAGATGGCAAATGGAGAATGTGTTGTGATTATATAACCATCAATAACATCACCATCAAGTACAAACATACAACTCCAATACTCGATGATATGCTTGATGAATTGCATGGGTCCACTGTGTTTTCTAAAATTGATTTAAAAAGTGTTTATCACCAAATTAAAATCAAAGAGGGTGATGAGTGGAAAACTGCTTTTAAGATCAAATTTGGACTATATGAGTGGTTAGTAATGTCTTTTGGTCTTACTAATGCACCTAGCACATTAATGAGGCTTATGAATCATGTCCTTAAGGATTATATGAAAATTTTTAGTTGTCTATTTTGATGACATTCTAATTTACAACCATAGTCTAGAATTGTATTTAGTTCATCTTAGGAAAGTTTTATTAATTCGTAGAAATAATAATTTTTTTGCTAATGTAGAAAAAGACACTTTTTGTTTTAATAATGTAGTTTTTCTAGGTTTTATAGTTAATAAAAATGAGGTACATGTTGACCCCAAGAAAATCAAAGTCATCCAAGAGTGACCAACACCACATAATGTGAGATGTTATGAGCTTTCATGGATTAACAAGTCTTTATAGACGTTTTGTTCCAAATGCTCCAATCTAGCTTCTTCTCTCAAGGAGTTAGTGAAGAAAGGCATTCCACTCTGTTGGACAGAGAAACATGAGCAAGCATTTCAAAGGTTGAAAGCTCAACTCACCAATGCACCTATTCCACCACTTCCAGACTTTTCAAAAAAATTTAGCTAGAGTGTAATGCATTAGAAGTATACATATGTGTTGAACAAAAGGCTTTGATGCCTCCAAATCTGTGTGAAAAACTTGAAGACCTTGTTGCTGTGTGTGTGTTGTCTAGTAGTTTTTTTACTACACTATACTACAGTCATTATACTTCTTCAGTTATAAATTATGAATGTTCAATTGACTCCAGAAGGGGTTAAATGGAGCCTAAACTCAATTTGCAGAGTATTAACCGCAACGTCTCAATTTTAAGTAGTGTCTAAATTAGATTATGTGTATAAGGGTTTTCAAAATCAACACTGGTGTTGAACAAATGATCAATCACTGAAAAATGACTCAAACTTTATACCCAAACTGCAACCTAAAGAATCATGAGACAAAATTTAAATGTTTGTCCAAACCAAAAATTTACACAGGACAACTTCTGAAGGAAAAAAAATCGTGACTTATAAGACAATACCTACATTGATCACCACGATATCACAATCTACCCTTAACTAAATGTTTATCTGTTTCATTTCAATTATATTTACATTATTTCAATTTGGTGTAGTTTATTTCCAAATATTAAATCAAATTTTCATTATTCTTAAATAAATATTCAAATACTTTTTTAGTAAAATTAATTTTTTATATTCTTTAATTAAGTTTTTCCAAATATTATCACATAAATTTATTAAAATGGTTTAGTACAAATGAATAAAATAAATTATGTTGCTAAGATATTTCATGTTAATTTTCAATTTTCTTAATTATACAACATTAAAATTTATTTCTCATTTTATACATAATTATTAAAATAGTTATAATAATAACAATAAAGAATAAAAATCAGAAAATAGTGTTATTTGTCATCATGCACATTTTTATCTAAATAATTATTTTTTTCATAATTATTTTTCTATGGATAATTATTTTTTGAAATAATTTATGAATATTTTAATTATTATATTTATTATTCAAAAATCTATAATTTAAATTGTATAAAACACTTCTCACTATTTTTTAAAAAAAATTGTTTCCTCTTTTTTCTATAAGACTTTTCAAACCAAAATTTAGAAAAAAAAATTAAAAATATAAAAATGTTAATTTTTTTCTCAAAAGATATTTTTATTTGTATTTTTTTATAAATAATTACTGCTTAAATGTATCTTTTTTTATTTCTTTGAATATTTAATTTTCTAAATTATTACTTTAAATAATAGTTATTTTATAAATAAATATTTTTTCTAAATTTTCATTTTGAAAGTTTTTTTTTTAAAAAATTTATGAATTCCATTTTATTCCTTTTTTTTAAAAAAATAGTATTAGTTTAGAATTCATTTTTTTAGAAATTTAAATCTGACTGGTTTTCAAATAAATTCAGCGTCATCCGCATTCAGATGTCCTTCAAAGAATCATGCTATCCTGTAATTATTTTCTATAATTTGCTTGTGGAAGTAAAAAAAAGTGTCATTTTGGAAAAAAAAAATCTTTAACATTTTTCTTTTTTTCTCTCAGTGGCTTTAGTTTTACTCCACTTTCGTGTATTTAATAAAAAATACAAAATTATTCATTTTAATTTTCTTTGCTTTACTCATATTTAATCACCCCTAATAATTTCTAGTGGAACTAAGTCTCAAGTGGGGTGGAGCTAATTGATTGAAATTTGATAGAATTTTCCTTGGACAATGGAATCACTCTTAGATTTGGTCAAACCTTAGTCATTATTTCATTTGAAAATAATCAAGAACATGAGTAATAAACCTAACTTTAAAATTTGATTAAGTAAAAAAAATTGTGAACTAATTTAAAATTACAAAAATTACATTACATTACATCTCTCCTAAAAGTGGAATGAATTTGTTGTTTGGCCTATTGATTAGTGGTGAGATGAAATAACCTTTTTCAACATATTTGATTAGATTAAAAATTAAAGAAGAAAAAACAGGACAAATATATGATTTTCCAAAATCAATAGGAAGTGGTGAGATGAAATAACCCTTTTCAACATATTTGATTAGATTAAAAATTAAAGAAGAAGAAAAAAACAGGACAAATATATGTTTAACCATTATTCACATAAGAAATGTTACCAAGACAAGGTCAAAACATATAACTCAAAATACAGGAAAGTATGGTGGAGGCTACTTTTAAAATTATTTGAAAAATTACACTTACATTTTTTATACGGAATAATATATATATTATTTAAATTTTTATAAAGTTAGAGATTTTACATATTACACATAAAGTTATTTGATAGAATATAAATATTTGCAAATCTTATCTTATAAATTGGTTTTATAAGGTTAAGTTAGATTTAAAGTTCATTTCTTAATATAATATCAAAGTCATTTAGAATTTATCTCAGCAAAAGTTTGTAGGGTCTATCATGGTATCCGCTATCGGATCATTCATAAATATATAGTCTTACCCATGACTTGGTTGGTCTCGGTGTGAGGGGTATTGGAAATTCCACATCGACTAGAGATAACGTCACTTCATAATATATAAGTATGTGCAAAAACATTACCTTAGAATCCCGTTTTATAAAATTAAGTTAAACTTAAAGTTTATTTCTTAAATTCATCTTAAACAACAATCACTTTTTCTTTAATTTGTTTTCAAATCACATCCTTTATTTATTTTTTTATAAAATAATACACCACTTCTATTATATTTTTAATAAAATGTAATTTGTTTTATGTTTTTTAAATAACATTTACTTTCCTTATTTTGATTAAAAATAACATATTAAATATAATTTAATAAAAAATTAAAAGCTTTATAATATTTTTTTATAATGAAAAAATTGCATTCACCCTTCTCACATATATATATATATATCCCTTTTTATTAATCAAATAACATGTGTACCCACTACAAGAAAATCACGAAATAGAAACCAATTTTTAGAGACCAAAATAATTAGTTATAATAGGAACTAAAATAGAGACCATTTTAGAAATTAAAAAACAAATTGTTTCCTAATTAGTTTCTATTATTTTCTATTATTGTTAAATAGTTTATAAATTGGTATCTAATTAGCCACTAAGGTTTTAACTATCAATTATTTAGTTTCTAAATTTGGTAGCAAAAACTTTGGTTGCTAATTAGATACCAATTTAGAAACTATTTAACAATAATAGAAACTAATTTAGAAACCAAATTTCTTTTTATTTTTTAAAATGGTCTCTAATTTAGTTACTATTGCAACTAATTATTTTGATTTCTACAAATTGGTTTCTATTTCATAATTTTCTTGTAATGACCCCTTGTTTTTATCTAAAGTTGCACTTGTATATTTTTTTATAACATATTTATAATGTACTGAAATTATATTTAAGTATAATAGTATATTTAATTACACATTTTGTAACTATTTATTTATTTTTTATATCAAAGAATATTTTTCTCAAAAATATAATTTTTAATAATTTTATTAAATAATTGATAATTGAGTGGCAATATAATTTTTCGGTGGTGCATATAAAATTAGGAAACCATTTCATTTTATAAAAAACATTTAATTATTATATTTTAATACTAATTTTTATTTTTTATAATTTTTTATTTGTTTTTACCAATATGTTTTCTTTAAATAAATTAAAGAAGATAAGTATTACAGTAAATGAAGATGAATATTCCTTGCCTGATGTGATGCTTTAATGTAACGAACGTAATCGCACGTAGTCGCAATGGAGAAAAAAAAGGTTTTGATAAACCCTAATTGTAGAGAAAACTAAATATAAAATAAACTTTTATTCACTTGTATATTATAGAGTAAAATACATGGTGTATATATAAGAGAAAGATTAAGACCTAGCTGAAACAGAAAAGGAAGGTTGGGCCAAACAAACAAAGCCCAATAATTTAAAATGGAAAATTAAATATGTTAACACCCCTCAAGCTGGGGAGTAGATATTTGTCAGGCCCAACTTGGATTTGAGAGTAGAGAACTGTGCGGAAGCAAGGGACTTGGTGAATATGTCAGCAACTTGCATTGCAGAAGTAATGGGCAGCAATTTGAGGAGACCAGAGTTAAGTTTTTCACGAACTAGGTGACAATCAATTTCGATGTGCTTGGTTCGTTCATGAAAAACTTGATTGGAAGCTATTTGAAGGGCAGATTTGTTGTCACAATATAGGTTTGCAGGCTGGGAGAGAGGAAGATGTAAATCCTGAAGGAGGTAAGACAACCATTGTAGCTCACATGTGGTGGTGGCAAGTGCTCTATACTCGGCTTCAGAGGAGCTGCGGGAGATAGTTGGCTGCTTTTTTGATTTCCATGATATTAGGGAGTCGCCTAAGTAGATGGAATATCCAGTGACAGATTTGCGTGTGGTAGGGCATGTTGCCCAGTCAGAGTCACTAAAACCACAAAGGTGAAGTGAACTAGTGTGAGAAAAATATAGTCCTTCACCAGGGGTGCCCTTGAGGTAACGCAAAAGACGGGAGACAACTTGTTGATGATGAGTTGTGGGTGCAGATATGAATTGGCTTAAATTGTGGACAGCGAAGGCGATGTCTGGTCGCGTGTTGGTTAAGTAAATGAGACGTCCAAGGAGTCTTCTGTATTGGGAAGTGGCATCAGCATCGAGAGGTGAGCCTTGGTCGGGAGAGAGACGGGAGGTGTGAGTCATAGGAGTGGCCACAAGTGCAGAGTCAAGCATGCCAGTTTCTTGAAGGAGATCAAGAGTATACTTGCGTTGACTTAAATGAAGACCAGTACTATTGCGAGCAATTTCCAGTCCCAAAAAGTAGGTGAGATTACCTAAATTTTTTATCTTGAAGTGATGGTGAAGGGATGCAGTAATTGTATTGATTTCCTCCGTGCCATCACCAGTTAAGACCAAGTCATCAACATAAACAAGAATAACAGTGAGTTTATCATTATTATATTTAAGAAAAAGAGAGTGGTCAGCAACAAAGATAGAGTAATTATTTGATAAAAGAAAAGTAGAAAGTTTTGTGTACCATTGACGACCAGCTTGACGAAGACCATACAAAGACCGTTGAAGCTTGCAGACATGCTGGGGAGAAGGAAGAGAGAGACCAGGTGGGGGGGTCATGTATACCTCTTCATGGAGATCACCGTGAAGAAAGGCATTATTGACATCAAGTTGTTTTAAAACCCAATTTTTGGTAGTGGCAACAACAAGGAGAAGGCGGACAGTAGTGAGTTTAGCAACAGGTGCAAAAGTGTCTAAGAAATCAAGTCCTTCAAGTTGGGTGAACCCTTTAGCAACAACTCTAGCTTTGTGGCGCTCAACAGTGCCATCAGAATGATATTTAATTTTATATACTCATTTACAACCAATAGTTTTCTTTCCTGGAGGGAGAGGGGTAAGTTGCCAAGTATTGTTAGCAACAAGAGCTTGAAGCTCAGCTTGCATGGCAGATTGCCAAGAAGCATGTTTGGAGGCTTCGGTATAGGTGCGAGGTTCAGGATGAGAATTGATAGAGGAAATAATATTTCTAAAATTAGAAGATAAGGAATTGTAAGACAAGTAATTATGAATAGGATATCTACTACTTACAGTGTTGGTTGCTGTGTGGAAATCGACAAGATAGGCAGGTTGTCGGTGAGGACGAGTTGATCTTCTTGGAAATTGGGGTGAGGTGCTTCCTGGAGGTGCAGGAGGTGATGATGCTGGTGGAGGTGCAGTGTTGGATGCAGGAGCAGAGACATTATTTGCCGGAAGATCAGAGGATAATAAGGTTGGTGGAGGGGCAGTATTGGGTGCAGGAGTAGAGGCACACGGCTCGGCAGAAGGTGCAGGAGTAGAGGCACATGGCTCGGCAGGAGGTGCAGTATCAGAAAAAAAATCAAGAGCAGAATTATATGCGTTAGAAATAGGGAGAGATAAAGTGTTGGGGTCCCTAGGCAAGCCACTATCCAATTTATATGGAAAATGGGTTTCATGAAAGATTACATGTCTTGATATCTCTATGCGATGAAACTTTAAATTTAAGACAATATAACCTTTTGTATTTTGCGGGAAACCAAGAAAAATACCTTTGATAGATCTATCATCTAATTTCTTCCTATGTGCAGTAATGGTACTAGCATAGCATAGGCAACCAAACACTTTTAAAAAAGAAATGTCATACGGTTTTCCAAACAATTGTTCATGAGGAGTGATGTTATTAAGTAATGGAGTAGGAATAGAATTTATTAAGAAAACAACATGATTTACAGCAAATTCCCAAAAGATAGGAGGAAGATTTGCTTGAAAAAGTAAGACCCTGGTTACATTTAGTATGTGTTGATGTTTACGTTCCACAATGCCATTTTGTTGTGGTGTTTCAACACAAGATGTTTGATGTATAATTCTCTTTGAAGCATAAAAACTTGACATAGCAAACTCAACACCATTGTCAGTACGAATCGTTTTGATATTAGTTTGAAAATGATTTTGAACAAAAAGAGTGAAGTTAATGATGTGCGGACACACTTCAGATTTATTATGCAACAAAATAACCCAAGTATAGCGCGAGTAATCATCAACAATAGTTAAGAAATAACGAAAACCTTGCATAGAAGTTATGGAACAGGGTCCCCAAATATCAAAGTGTACAAGATAAAAAATAGCAGAGGTAGCAGTAGTACTTAAAGTGAAAGGAAGTTTCTTCTGTTTTGCACGACTACAAGTGTCACATACATGATGAGTATCAATAGTAATAAAAGGGTATTGGGTATTGTTTGCGTAAGACATGTAATCTTTCATGTGAAGGGTGCCCCAGTCTATAGTGCCACAATGTTTTGTCCGTGATATTACAATTAATAAGAGGAGCAAAATTATGTGGTTTAGAGCGATTAGAAGCAGGCAAGGTAGTGACAGGGTACAAGCCACCAGTGGCTTCAACTGTACCAATCCTCTCTTGGGTGAGATTGTCCTGTATAATGCAGTGAGTTAAAGTGAAAGTTAAAGTGCATTTAAGTTGGTGTGTGAGTTTAGAAACATATATTAAGTTTAATTGAAAATGAGGCACATATAACACATCAGACAAATAAAACTTGGCCGAAAAATGTACTAAACCAGAATATGTGGCATAAACAGTTTGACCATTTGGGAGACTAATTAAGACAGGTTTGATTTTAGTCCAAGTAGTAAAAGTGCTCAGATTGTGGCAAACATGATCAGTGGCACCAGAATCAACAAGCCAAGATTCTTTTATAGCAGATAATGAAGAGAAAAACTTACCCGTTGAAGATTGCTCGGTATTGGTGATTTTATCCGCCGAGAAGGTTCCGACTTGATTAATTTGAGCGTGAGGGGCAGGATCCTCAAGGTTTTGCTGACGCAAAATGTTGGTCAGGAATTGACACTGCTGTGGTGTAAGTTGAATCCCCTTTACATCCTGTTCTTTAGAAAAAGACTCAAAAGAAGGGTTAGTAGTAAACATATTGTTGGCTTGGGATGTCCTATTGATGGATTTGTAGTCAGGAGGAAACCCATGTTTTTTATAACAGGTGTCGACACTGTGGCCAAGACGGTTACAAAAAGTGCAAATTTTTCTAGTAGAAGAAAACTTTGAGGTTTTAACATCACCAGAAGGAAAACCCACCTTTCGAAAATATGACCGTACTTACCACAAAAATTGCATGTAGTAGTGCGACTACTGTTAAGACTATGAAGACTAGGGGCAGGAACAACAATGGATAATTGTCTCTCTTGTTGAACAACCAAGGAAATTTTTTTGGATATGGCAGGAATGAGATCCATGAGCAAAACATGAGAACAAATATTTTTATACTGATCATTTAATCCTCTTAAAAATTGCATAGCACGATCCTCACACTTTCTTAAAAATTGCATAGCACGATATATCCTTAAAAATTAAATATGTTAACAATAAGTATCATTTTTTTAAAAATATAAGGAAAATGAATATTATTTTATTAAAATATAAAAAGGTATATCTTTTAAAAAAAGTACACATGTATAATTATTATTTTATTAAATATTTAACGAAAATAAGGATTTATTTTAAAATTAAAAAAGACACGAATGTCATTTCACATAATAAAAAAAGTAACTATTTTTTCTATTATATTTGAAACTAATTATTTTAAGTTTATTTTATCAAAATACATAATTAAAGACATTTACTTTATATGCCAAATTTTTTATTACAATGCTATAAATTTTGAAATAAATAAAGAGAAAGAGTGATTGTAAATTTGAAAGTGTTTTTTTAGTTACGTTTGTTTATATAATGTATAATGTGAATTGATATTTGAAGATAAACAAAACTTGGAATGAATTGCACAAGATAATTGTTAAAACAATGTAAAAATATCTTGTAAGATAGTCAAATGTTAGAATAAATTGCATTAACCGGATTATAGTAAAATTTTACATATGGAAGTTATTTGAAGGAGGGTAAATATCACACTTCTTTTTCTATTAAGGAATGTATATGTGTTCTTAGACGGTGGAGATGAACTTTGTACAATAATGAGTTCTCTCTTGATTAATTTTTATTTGAAAAATCTCATTCTCGAGGAACTAGTAACTTGGAACATCGAGAGTACATGAAAATATTTAGTTCTAGTAATAAATGTTTAATAAATTATATTTTAATTATCAGGTTTTATTGTATTTATATTATTTTATGATGGACATTTATTCGGTGAGTTTTGTTTAAGTTAAGTTTATGCTAGTCAATTCTTAAATAAGTGGTCTAACTACTATTAATGTTGTAATTTCAATTAATGTTTTAGTTTTGTGTAAGTAGAGAGTTATTGGTTGTTTTAGTGAGGTGTTTTATGATTGGTTGGAAACAAGGCAACTTAATATATGACTGAGGTATTATCGATTGTAAAGTGAGTATGTATATCTTTAAGCACATTATGGTGTCTAAAAGGTCGAGTAGTCGAGTGGTCGAGATATTTGAGTTATGTTGTATACTAGCCTTTCAGGCTCGAGCTGTATGAAAGTTCGTGAAGAGTCTAGAAAACAAAATTCATTTCTTTACCATCATATTGTTGGATTGGAGTCATTTCCGACTCAAATCCATAACACTCTAGGCCCCTTAAGCTTGAGCAAGTTAAAGGTCACGAAGAGTCTTGGAAAATAAAAACTCATTTCTTTACCAATATGTTGATATGCCAGAGTCATCCTAGGCCATGATCCTTAGCACTCTTGGCACCCAAATCTCGAGCGTATGAAAGGTTGTGAAGAATCTTGAAAGAAAGAAAGAAAAATTCATTTCTTTATCTTCATGTTCTTGAGTTGGGATCTAACACTCTTGGAACCCCAAGCTCGACCAAGCACAAGGTCAAGAAGATTCTTGAAAAAGAAAATTTCATTTCTTTACCAACACCTTGTCGATTCGGCGTCATCTCG
The DNA here is from genome assembly GCF_051622355.1 of Phaseolus vulgaris. Classification (NCBI taxonomy): domain Eukaryota; kingdom Viridiplantae; phylum Streptophyta; class Magnoliopsida; order Fabales; family Fabaceae; genus Phaseolus; species Phaseolus vulgaris. Next base: position 44,196,815 of record NC_143508.1, on the reverse strand, counting down.
AGTCAAGATCCATAACACTCTTAACCCCAGGCTCAAGCAAGCAAAGGGTCACAAACGATTGCAAAGAGTTGTATCTTTCTCGGGAAGTGTGCATGATTGATTGAGATTGTTGTTGTTGGATTGAACGCTTACCATTAGACCAAAAGTTATAGTTAACAGTGAGGGTGCAACTTTTTATACTTAAGAGTGTAATGATCCCAACGCAACAAAATATGGAATAACTATTCCAAATTGTACAATTCAGAATTCAAATGTTAGACACACAATTTGTATTTCTAATAATTCAGAATACAAATTAATTATTTTGAATTCTATAATTCATAATACAAATTAACTATTATAAATTCTACAATTCGAAATTCAAATTGTGTGTGTAACACTTCAATTACGAATTGTACCATTCAGAATACTAATTTTGTATTTTGAATTTTACAATTCATAATTTAATCATCCTTCTAGAAAGTTTGGGTTTGTAGAGAATTTTTTGAAATAGGTTCTCCCATACAAAATGTCCATTGAGCTACCTCGATTTACCAAAGTCTTCATCACTGTAAAATTGGCTAGTTCGATGTTATAGTTGGCATAAAGTTCCAACGCCTACAAACCCTCCGGATATAGTGTTGATGACCCCTTGCAAGGGTTCTTCACGAATCCTTTGACACCTTCGTTTTGTTGAACAAAAGGTTCCTCTCTACTACCTTATCGAGTCGATCGAGGACTCCTTTCATGATTTTTTAGCACAATTTGACTTAAATGTCCTGCTTATATTAACTCTTCTATCTTATCTCAAACTGTAATGCATTCTTCAGTGTTATGTCCGTAATTGTGGTGATAATTGAAATGCTTACTTTGGTCAGTGTTTGGAGGTGTGGGGACTTTTAGAAGGGTGGGTAACAATTCTGCATTCAGAGCATCCTCTAGTATTGATGTGAATGTAATAACAAGAATACATGATTCTTTGACATTCTTAGGAGCAACTTGAGTTGGTCATGAATTGGCACTTTACTTAGAATTGGATCAATGTTCTAATTCAAGAACTCACCAAGACTTTGCACCGACCTAAGCTCATATGGAAGTCCATATATTGTCAAATGGAATCAAACAACAAGAATTGAAGAACAACAAATGAAAACCGAACAGAAATTGAAAGGAATAGCTACTGTACCGAACAGAATTTGAAAGCTAAGCTAGGAAACACAAAGTTAATCGGTGAAAAAGAATGAAGAACACTAAACATTGGAAACTACCGAATGAAATTGCAAGAGATGAAAGAATGAACACTTATGGAGTGAAGCTTGCTGGATTTGAGACTTGGAATTGCATTCACGCCACTTGGAGCCTTGTTCCAAGATAAGTGAAAGGTTGCCGCCACTTGAAGCTCACCATTGGCACACAAGATAAGGCAAAGGAAGAAGAAGACAACAAGACTCACAATTTCTCTCTAAACTTGAGTATAGTTTCTCTACTTCTAATTTCCAAATCTGATTTGTACAAGGGCAGCACCTTTATTTATAGCCTATAAGGTGCTGAAATGCAAAGCCAAATGTGCCCCTAATGACACTCAAATTCGGCTCCAACTAGTGCATGAAGGAAGTGTGACTTTCCTTCCTAGTTTGGCACCTCCTAACTCCTATCTACATTCCCCCTAGCATCCCTTACTACTTACACACCTATTTATTACATCCGCACCCCTACTCTATAAAAGAAATAAGAAGAGCCATCTTTTGATACTCTTGTCCCAAAGCTCTTGCCATGCTCCTAGTGATTCGTTGGGCTTGGGCCCCTTGTTGGGCTTGGGCTTCATGGGCTTGAACGTCCTCTACTTGGTTTCCATCATACTCCCCGGGTTGGAGAGAATTCGTCCACGAATTTGGGAAACCTGCAGCAAAAGGAGTGAGATCAGTAACATTGAAAGAATTACTACCAAGATAAGTATTAGGCATATCTAACTCATAGGCATTATCATTAATCCTCTTGATGACTTGGAAAGGGCCATCACCACGAGGCATAAGTTTGGACTTCCTGAGAGAAGGAAATCTATCCTTTCTCAAATGAAGCCAAACCCAATCGTCGGGCTCAAAGATTAATGCCTTTCTCCTTTGGTTGGCAGTGTCAGCATACTTACCAACTTTCTTCTCAATTTGTATCTTGATGCGGTTATGCAAATCCTTAATAAAAGAAGCCTTTTCAAAACCGTCCTTGCATAGAACCTCATCAAGTACAGGAATGGGAAGAAGATCGAGAGGTGTGAGGGGATTAAACCCATAAACAACCTCAAAAGGAGAATGGTTAGTGGTGGAATTTACTACCCTATTATAAGCAAACTCAACATGAGGTAGTAAATCCTCCCAAGCCCTTGGATTCCTGGAAATAAAGCATCTCAATAATTGACCCAAAGTTCTATTAACCACTTCCGTTTGACCATCAGTTTGAGGGTGGCAAGTAGTAGAAAAAAGAAGTTTTGTGCCAAGTTTCCCCCATAAGGTCCTCCAAAAGTGACTTAAGAACTTAGAATCCCTAACGGATACTATACTTCTAGGAAGTCCATGTAAACGAACAACTTCCTTGAAGAAGAGATTTGCAATATGGCATGCATCATCCACTTTGTGGCATGGAATAAAATGAGCCATTTTAGAAAAACGGTCCACTACCACAAAGATGAAATCCTTACCCTTCGATGTCTTGGGCAGTCCTAAGATAAAATCCATAGAAATATCAACCCAAGGCATTGTAGGGATAGGAAGAGGGGTATATAAACCATGGGGTTGGACCTTAGATTTAGCCTTCCTACATGCTATACATTTATCACAGAAGGTATGTACGGATTTGCGCATGTGAGGCCAAAAGAAATGTTCATGCAATGTTTCTAAAGTCTTAGCTACCCCAAAATGTCCCATAAGCCCACCCTCATGAGCCTCTCTAACAAGAGATTGTCTTATGGATCCTTGGGGAACACAAAGTCTTTTTCCTTTGAAAAGAAAACCATTATGTAAGAAAAAGTCTTTGTGACCTCCCTTGGAACACTCTTGATAGATTAGAGAGAAATCTAAGTCATCATGATAAAGTTCCTTTATGTGATCAAATCCTAAATATTGAACATTCAAAACATTTAACAAGGTATATCTTCTAGAAAGAGCATCGGCAACCACATTAATTTTACCTTGTTTATGTTTGATCACATAAGGAAATTGCTCAATAAACTCCACCCACTTAGCATGTCTCTTATTAAGCTTGCTTTGGCTTTTCAAATATTTAAGGGACTCATGATCACTATGGATCACAAATTCCTTTGGAAAAAGATAGTGTTGCCAATTTTGCAAAGCTCTAACAAGAGCATAAAGTTCTTTATCATAAGTGGAGTAATTGAGATGACTCCCTTTGAGTTTCTCACTAAAATAAGCTATGGGGTGTCCTTCTTGAAGGAGAACGGCCCCAATGCCTATATTAGAGGCATCACATTCTATTTCAAATGTCTTAGCAAAGTTAGGAAGGGCTAGAATGGGGGCTTTAGTTAATTTATCCTTCAAAGTTTGAAAAGCATTTTCTTGCTCTTGTCCCCACTTAAAAACCACATCCTTCTTTACTATGGCATTTAAAGGTGCGGCAATTGTACTAAAGTCTTTCACAAACCGCCTATAAAAACTAGCAAGTCCATGAAAACTTCGTACTTCATTGACATTGGTGGGTGTAGGCCAATGTTGAATTGCTGCAACTTTTGTTTGATCTACATGCACCCCTTTATGACTTACCACAAACCCTAGGAAGTCTATATGATCTAATGCAAAGAAACATTTAGCATGATTAGTGTACCGGTACTGGGCGAGGCCGGGACCCACCTGCCTGCCCGACTCCCAGTCAAGCCTGACCGAGAGACTGATAAGTCAATATCTTCAGAAATCTGGCCGAACGGCCGGCAGACCGAGACCTTCGTATACTTGGCCGACTGACGAATGGCCGAGACCTTTGTATACTTGGCCGACTGACGAATGGCCGAGACCTCCGTATACTTGGCCGACTGATGAATGGCCGAGACCTTCGTATACTTGGCCGACTGACGAATGGCCGAGACTTTGTATACTTGGCCGACTGACGAATGGCCGAGACCTTCGTATACTTGGCCGACTGATGAATGGCCGAGACCTTTGCATACTTGGCCGACTGACGAATGGCCGAGACCTTCGTATACTTGGCCGACTGATGAATGGCCGAGACCTTTGCATACTTGGCCGACTGACGAGTGGCCGAAACCTTTGGAGACTTAACTAAGATGGTCGAAGACCACACTTATTTGGCCGATGGCCTACCCTCACCATGAGAATGTGGCCGACGGCCGAACCCTATTACGATTAACGCTCAAACCGAGATCAGTAAAGCTAATCCATCATCAAGAATTAGGTAATGCAACCCTAAGCGGTATCCACCTCGATAAACGGGCCCAACAAGGTAGGCCCATTAGAATAATATAAATAGCACGCATTCCAAGGAGTAAGGTATGTCATTATTACTGTTCACCTACCTGAGAGCTAACCACCCGCTTTACTGACTTGAGCGTCGGAGTGCCTTCGCAGGTACCCCCACCATCCGGTGTTCACCCGACGACCGAGCCCCGAGTGCCGAAAGATAAGCAGAAGGAAGAGAAGGATCCCAGTTCATCACTCAGCCACCTGCCCGACCGAAGGAAGGAGAAGAAGACTTCAACAGTTCTCTAGGTCCCATCTCCCTAGCAGGAACAATTGGCGCCCACCGTGGGGCCGAGGGAAACTAGCTGAAGGAAAAAAGTAGATGGTTTCGACAAGAAGCATGGAAAGAATGACTGAAGCCGACCAGACAATGCTGCTGCTGTCTCTCCAGAGGGAGATGGTCGAGATGCGAAGAAAGGCCGAGGAGGCCGCTCAGAAAAATGAGCAAGAGCTGCAGGTTCTCCGCAAGGAGAACGAAGATATGAGAAAGAAGCTGGGGGAGGGAGGACCCTCTGTCATACCGACGAACGTGGTCGGCAAGTCCTACACCTCTCCCCCCAACCCGGATGTGGCCGAGGGGACAAGAGGCCGACCCCCTCCCCGCGAGACTGAAACGGGCGACGAGTCGTGCCTAATCAGATCCACCCGGACGACCCTGACGGCCGACCCGAACCGCCGTCACCCCTTTACAAACAACATCATCGAAGTCCCACTTCCTGAGAAGTGGAAGGGTTTCAACCGAGACCGATACGACGGGTCGACCGACCCGGACGAGCATATGGACGCCTACACCACCCATATGAGTCTCTACACCTCGGACGACGCCGGCTTGTGCCGAGTGTTCCCCACATCCTTGAAGGGTGCAGCCTTTAGTTGGTTCACCAAGCTCTCACCCAACTCCATAGATAGCTTTGCCACGCTCATCGCAAAGTTCGAAACACAGTTTGCGACCAGCCGGCCGCACCACCTGACCTCGATCGCCCTGGTAGGCATCCGCCAGGAGAAGGGAGAGTCGTTGAGAACCTTCGTAGATAGGTTCAGTAAAGTGGCAATGAGCATCCGAAATCTGAGTCCGGATGTCGCCATGCACCACATGCTGACGGCCCTGCGCCCGGGGCCCTTTGCCGACAACCTATGCATGCAACCGGCCGACAGCCTGGACGAACTGAGAAAGAGAGCCGCTAAGTACATGCAGCTGGAGGAGCTAAGAGAGTTCCGCAACCAGGCCCGTGCCGAGGCCGGTGGAGAGAGGAAGGAAGAATAAGACCGACAGGCTCGGCCGATACAGAGAACGGACCGGCGCCGGGAAAACCGAGACCGACCGATCCGTTTCTCGAGGTATACACCCCTAACGGCCGAGCGGGGAAGGATTCTGGACGAAGCCCTTAACGCCGAGCTGATCCCTCCCCCAAGGAAGGTGGCCAGCCCAAATAACGCCGACCGGAGGAAGCAGTGTCAGTACCACCAGAACACCGGACACTCAACCGACGAGTGTCAGGCCCTTAAGGACAAGATAGAGGAACTTATCCAGGCTGGGCATCTCCGCCGGTTCGTCAGGAATGGCCGAGACCCACCAGGCCGGGCGGATCCTCCCAGGCGGACGAGGTCACCTCAGCGCGGCCGAGAAAACCAAAACAACAGAGGTGACCGACAACCCGCAAGGGCCGATCCCCCTTGAAGAGACGACCCCCCCAGGGAGGCCGATAGGAGAGGTAACCGAGAGGTTATCAACACTATAGCCGGCGGCTTCACCGGGGGAGGAAGCACGAACAACGCCCGAAAGAAGCACCTCCGGGCAGTACATCAGGTAAACGCTGTGGCGTTCCGACCGAGAATGCCACCCATCACATTCACGGACGATGACTTCAAGGGCGTAGACTACCGCCAGCAGGACGACCCGATGGTGATAGCGGTCGACATAGATCGATTCACCATAAGGAAGACCCTCGTAGACCAAGGAAGTTCGGTAGATATCCTCTACTGGAAAACTTTCAAAGCCATGAGAATGACCGAGGCCGAGATGATGCCATACGACGACCACGTGGTAGGATTCTCGGGCGAAAGGGTGGGTACCAAGGGGTATATCGACTTGTACACCACCTTCGGAGAGGGGAAGAACACCAGGACCATCAAAATTCGGTACCTGGTCATCGACGCCAACACCTCCTACAACATCCTCTTCGGCCGACCATCCATCAACCGGCTGATGGCCATAGTATCAACCCCTCATCTCGCAATGAAATTCCCTTCGAAGACAGGAGACATTCTCACGGTCCACGTGGACCAGAAAGAAGCACGGGAATGCTACGCCGAGAGCCTCCGGGTGGAGCCTCTAAGGGCAGACACCTCTCCCCT